>NW_019733355.1:398524-476203 GCF_002891405.2 Cryptotermes secundus
TAGTAGTAGTAGTAGTAGTAGTAGTAGTGTGTGGTGGCGCCCGCACCTCCATAGGGATCAGTGAATTGTGCCCGAGTACATAAGAACATTGGGCAGCACTGCTCTACACAATATATATATATATATCCGTTTCATTTATAACCTTAGAGCCGTTAGTTTTTACCATTTGTAAAAGTAATACATTCGACAGGTGTCAGGTTCGCATGTCATCCAGTGCAGTGGCGATTCTTACTGTAATGTTTCAGTCGGTCCCTCCAGATCAATGCCGGGTAGGGTAAAAGGGTTCTCCCTTTCTCTAAGTACTCTGCCGTGATGGCATTTGATGGGGGGGGAGACGGTAACGTTCTACGCTTCCGAAACTAGGCACAGGGTGGGAGTGAGTGCAGCTACATTCTGCACTCACTTTACACCCACAAAAAGAGCTCATGGCATGTATCCGACAGCTCATGGTATGCATCCGATAGCTCATGGCATGCATCCGATAGCTCATGGTATGCACACGATAGCTCATGGCGTGCATCAGATAGCTCATGGTATGCATTCAATAGCTCATGGCATGCATCCGATAGCTCATGGCGTGCATCAGATAGCTCATGGTATGCATCCGGTACCTCACTGTTGTGCATGTCCGTGTGCTTTTATTCTGCGTGTAGGTAGCGGCCTTGCGACGGGCTGATCCCCCACCCAAGAAGTCCGACCGTCTGTGTATAGGATTAAGAAACGGAAGAAAGCGGCCGAGGTCCAATGAAATGCCTGTAGAGCCATAGAAAGATAGAGCGACAGCATTATAATGAATTCACTGTACAAGCATTCTATGTTGTACAGACGGACAGAGACAGGAGTGATATACAGCGGTTTGAATGTTTTGAATATTCTCCACTATGTCTTTAAATTTTATTTCGGAATAAGGAATTGTAGCAGCAGTTTTGCATCGCAGTTTTCTATGTAGCAGACATACGAAGTTAAACAAGGAGTAAAAGGGTGAACCAGCCTCATCCACTATTGAAACAGCTCTCAGGTCATAGAAATACACTTGGAAATATTTAATTAGTATGTCACAGATACAGAGTATTGTAAACAGCATAAATACTTAAGAGTTCAGCGTAACATTCCTGTTCTGTTACTGATATTCTGAACTTACAAGGTGGAACATTTCCAAGAATATGTACTGTTCTTTTTTACTTTCTGAATTACGTTGAATTATGTATTTAAATATTTTCTCTGCAGTTGCATTAGAAATAAGATAATACAATCCGTAAAACAATGCCTTTGCGATAAGGTACGTTGCTAGATCTCCCACGATAGGCAATGAATTACCCTTTGTCGTAACTTGTCTTACTGCATGTATAATATTCTCTGTGTAACACGAAAGTATATACCATACCAAGCAAAGAATTTATCTTCTGAAGGGTAATATCTCTTGGGATGTTGCGCCGTAGAGTCTGATAGAAACAAAAACTGTGCTTGCTGTTTTCTTCCCCTGTTCATCCCTAATGATGGAGGCAATGCTACTGGATCTTAAAGAGATATAGGATTAGATTTATCTGGCTCATGATAGGGACCAGTGGAGGGCTCTTGTGAGCACGGTAATGAACCTTCGGGTTCCATAAAATGCTGGGACGTTCTTGAGTAGCTGCACACCTGGCTGCTTTTCAAGAAACGCTCAGCTCCGAGAAGTTAGTTTGGTCCATTGAAAATTAACCGACGTTTCAGAAGAACAGCCAACTGCTTGGTTCAGACAGGCTGTGGGACCCACACAGTCTTCTATCCAATGAGTACCGAGAGGCTCTTTCCCCAGGGGTAAAACGGCCGGGGTGTGAAGCAACACTTCATGAGTAAAGACCGTAGCCAAGTTAGGCTAGTAAACATCCATCAGTCCGTTCTTAAACGTCACACGCTATCACATTCGCTACCAAAATCCAGCCACAAGCGGAATAAGGGATCATACCCTTGTAGCTCCTGACTCATTCACCATAGTTCATTCCAGGGTTGTTCAATTTTACTTAATCCACACACCAACGTCATTTTTATGTAGATTTTACTTATACCAATACTGTCATCAAACAGAACTCATTGTAAATATGGGCCCATATGAGAGGTAAAGAGTTTTGTAATTCAGTAGAGCACTTGTTAAGCATGTTCATTCACCTGATGATGACCAGATAAATGGTCGAAACATGTTGTGATTTTAATAAAACAAACTGAATGTTATACATTCTCTGTGCTGCGTTAGAGGGAACATGATAATTGATTAGTTTGATGAGGCAACAGGATTCCTTCAATAAACATTTTATGTGCATATTTTGGAGGTTTTTCATGCACAAATTCATACATATTTAAGGGATTATTAGGGCATAATAATCCGGTCCCGAGTTATAATGTACTTTCTGTAAGCGGACATAATGATTCATCGTGTTTTAAAAACAAATTACGTAATATTTAAAATGTAACATTGCAAAGAATCATTGTTTTACTATGACTTCAGGTTTTAAAATACTCTCTCTTGCTCAGGCTCAGGATAGGGATCAGTGGAGTGTTCTTGTGAACACGGTAATGAACCTTCGGGTTCCATAAAATGCTGTGATGTTCTTGAGTAGCTACACAATTGGCGGCTTCTTAAGAAGGGCTCAGCTCCATGAGTGAGTGACTCACTAATGGTAGTCTTTACCATCGCATGCTCACCAAGAGCAGCAGACTACACCAATTTCTTTTGGTGAGGCGGGGGAGGGGGACTTAAACTCCCACAAATTCACGAAGATCGCGCAGTTTGAATCACAGAATCGTATATTACGTTGGATTGTTTCTTTGCCTTCCAAGGATATATTTAACACTCAGACATTGTTCCATTCCTCGATCCTTGATAAGAGACCGTATATTTAACGCATATTTCGAATACCAAGTCTTTTTCTTTCATGGAAGTATTCCTGCATTTTTTTTAAATGATTTAATAACCCTGACGTAGATTAATACCTTGAATTCCCCATTGCCTTTTATGGTCATATCAAAATCCCATTTGTAAATGATAAAGAATGTAAAGTATTTTTCATGTTTGATTTCCTGTATTACTGTTCCAAGAACTGAAATCGAATCTTCCTCTAAAGTACGACAGTTATAAATTAGCAGTTCAATGTGGCGGCACATACCAGAAGTTCCATGCTCTGAAGATCACTGAATGACTTGCTGCAGATGTATGCAAATAACTTACGTCACACGAGCACTACTGGAAATTAAATACTTTTCAGCACCTGTCGGAATTCCACACAGCGCTCCCCGTAACAATACAAATGTTTCCTTATCCTCACCACCGTCAGTGTTTCACTGTCTGCAATGAGACGCGTGGTAATTTGTACAAACACTGAAACTTTGACAAACTTATTTTATTTCGATGGAGGTGAAGAAACGATTTGCAAATCACAGTGGCTACGCGTTCTTCGCACCCTCGAACACTGGGATCGTGGGTTAGAATCCCACTCAAGGCATGGATGTCTATGTGCGTTTATTCTGTGTGTAGGTAGCGGCCTTCCGGCGGGCTGATCCCCCGTCCAAGGAGTCCTAACGACTGTGTATAAGATCAAGAAACTGAAAAAGCGGCCAAGGTCCACAAGGGCTGCAGAGCCATATCTATCTGTCTATCTATTTTTTGTTGCTAGTGGGGTGGGACTAAGTCCCTTGTACTGCGGCCACTTCTGGCCTATTGTACCAGGCCCAGATGATAGGTGAGGGTGATTGTGGAGCAATTGGTGGAATGATGATTGGCAGGGGAAACCGAAGTACTTGGAGAAAACCTGCCCCAGCGCCACTTTGTCCACCGCAAATCCCACTTGACTAGATTCGGGATCGAACCCGGGCCGCCGTGTTGGGAAGCCAGCGACTAACCGCTTGCGCTGTGGCGCGGCCATCTATCTATCTATCTATCTATCTATCTACCTACCTACTTACCTATAGCTCTACAGCCCTTTGTTGGACCTCGGCCGCGTTTTCAGTTTCTTAATCCTATACGCAGTCGGTAGGACTCCCTGGACGGGGATCAGCCCGTCGCAAGGCCGCTACCTTCACACAGAACAACACACATAAAATAAACGCACATAGACATCCATACCTTGAGTGGGATTCGAACTCACGATCCCAGCGTTCGAGCAAGCGAAGACCACCTCAGACCGCGCGGCCACTGTGATTGGCTGTGGCCGCTCTACCCTCGGTAAATTGGTAGGACGCTGGGTGGGATCCAGAAATGGTTGCGAAGAGCGAAATGTAGCCTCACACCATCGAGAGGTGCTACTCTATTTTCTGGCGAAAGTTTCGTGGGCAAGAGCCTCCAGCTCCTAGTGTTTTTCGTTGTTTTCGTCATAGTGACGTTGAGCAGGAGTGGCGTTGTCCCTCCAGCATCTCGCAGTGGCCGACTCAGGATGCCACTCTCTCCCTCCCCCCCCCNTTTTCTGACATTTCTCCTTAGGTTGCCACTTTTCCTGTCCTATTCCCCAGGAGCCACCGAAGTCTTAGGTTACAATCCCACTTCCTCTTACATCGGAGAACAGTTCCGAGTGGATGTTTAAAAATTCAGGTTCCCAGCAGAATGCCAGGATCCTATCTCAAGATACATTACGACTGCTCTCTCGTTCTGCGCTTCCGACGCACTCTCCACAATTTCCACTTCGATCCTGCTCAACTTCAGTAGCTGTCACAGCGTCGAACTAGAAAGTGAGGGAATGCCACCGTCCTATCGGGAAGGCTAGTATAATTATGTCACTTTAAACACTCTAAATATATTCAAGCCGATCACAGAGGCCGTACCGTCTTCAGCCGCTTGAACGCTGGGATCCTGGTTTCGAATCCCACTCGGGGCATGGTTGTTTGTGTACTCGTTTATTCCATGTTTGTGTTGTTCTGTATGTAGGTAGCGGCCTTGCAACTGGCTGATCCCCCTTCCAAGGAGTCCTACTAACTCTCTATGGATCAAGAAACTGAAAAAGCGTCCAAGATCCAACGAAAGGACTGTAGAGCCATAGAGAGATAGATAAACATCTATTCGGGAGACAAAATTATCCCTGTGCTTACTTAAGAAGTCGTTATACCGACGTGCTAAGGGTCCGACGGGCGGGCTTCAATTCCCGCCAGGAGCAAGCTTCTTTCTCTTCTGCATAGCGTCCAGACCGTTTCTGGGGTCCACCCAGCCTCTAATCCAATGGGTACCGGGAACTCTTTTCCTGGGTGTAAAGCGGCCGCAGCGTTAAGCTGACCACTCACCTCCGTGTTGTGCCGAGATCAAGAATGGTGGAGCTATACCTCTACTCCCCCATATGTCTTCATGGCATAGTGCTTAATTAATTAAGAGCAGGAACACGTTTTACTACTGTGCTTAATTAAGCGCCACGCTACAAAGACGTATGGACGAGTGAGACTATACATTTTAATCTCGACACAAGGTGGAGGTTAGTTGTCAGCTTCACGCCCCGGCCGCTTTATGTCTGGAGGAAGACACCCTGGTGGGCCGAGGGTGCCTCACAGCTGGTCTGGATGCCGTGGAAACGAGAAATATGCCTTGTTCCTGCCGAGAATCGACCCACGATTCCTCTGTCTATCGGCTCGTACTAACTGGGCAGTCCTGGCTGCATTCGGAACGTAATCAGTTCAAATGTGCTGTGTGCTGCTCTAAGGATTTTCGTAATTTCCAGAATTGTCGGTTTCGGGTGGACAGATGAATGTACTATAGCTAAGAGGAGTATCTCGCCGGTCGCGGTAGCCGAGCGGTCTAAGGCGTGCACTGTCTTCGCTCGCTCGGAAGGCGGGATCGTGGGTTCGAATCCCACTCAGGGCATGGATGGCTAGTTTGTGTGTGTGCGTTTTTCTGTGTTTGTGTACAGGTAGAGGCCTTGCGACGAGCTGATCACCCGCCCAAGGTGTCCTACCGTATGTGTAAGATCAAGAAAAACCGAAGTGAACGGAGAAGTTCATGGAGGTAGGCCTAGGCCCACTGGGGCTGTAGTACCAAGGAAAAAAAAAGAAGAAGAGGAGTATCTAACTCACTCCATGGAGCTGAGTCCTTATTGAGAAGCCACCAGTTGCTCAGCTAGTTAAGAATTTCCCAACATATTATGGAACCCGAAGTTTCGTTATCGTGTTAAAAAGAGGCCGCAACTGGACCCAATCCTAAGTGAGATTAATTCAGCTTATGCCACTCCCATCCTGTTTCTCCAGGATAAATTCTAATGTTATCCTGCCATCTGCGTCTAGGTATTCATGGTGGTCTCTTTCCTTCTAGCTTCCCCATCAAAATGCTATATGCATTACACTTGTCCCCGATGCGTGCTACATGCCCTGCACATCTCTTCTTGACTTGATCATTCTAATTACACTTCGCAACAGATAATTTTGAAATTTGTTTTCAGAAACTTAGATGCTGTAACGTGTAGTCGCGCAGAGTGTGCTGGTGTTCCCCCATGTACGAGGCTATGATCCCATTACTCAGTGGAGCTCACAGGTCTCCCAGTTGCCTTAGCGATAGCGAACTCAATGTTGGGGGTCAGAGGGCGGTGTGGGGGGGGGGCAGATATTCCCTCGAACCTTTTACGGCAAAGATACTGCGCAGAAATAAACTTCCCTGATCGCGACAGAGAACCATAAATACCATATGCATTGTTTAAATGGGATTATACACAAGTTTAATCTCAATTTTTTTTTTAAGCTGAAAGTTACGACTCTGGGTTTTCCCTTCGGGTTTTTTGTTTGTTTCGTGTTTCTCAGTAATTCGGCAAGAACAAGCGCGATGCCTGTAATTACACACTGTAAATAGTTTTCGCCAACACTGTGTAAGTGGCATAATTTATAGTGTTACATCAGCTGGTACCCACTGTGAGAGTCATCTTATCTCTGTATCAACAAGGTTGTCTTGAGAAAGTGGCACTGTGCAAATTAGTATGTTACTCAATGGTAATTTGGTATGGGTCGGCTTGGTTGTATGAATTTTAATAGGATTGCAGGCGTAGCAGAATACATTACCGCAGAAAAATGCGGATATTGGCTGTTATTCTTACGGGCGATCGCAAACATCAGTTGTCAGTTACCCCCCCTCCATCTCGGTCAGCAAGAAGTGTAGTTATGCCAATTTTTGCAGGTGTGACTGTGATGTGACAGCAGAGCCTATGCAGGTGTGACTGTGATGTGACAGCAGAGCCTATGCAGGTCTGACTGTGATGAGACAGCAGAGCCTATGCAGATGTGACTGTGATGCGACAGTAGAGCCTAAATGGCTTTAAAAACTCGCTGGACCTACATTAAACTATAAAATGATCCCGTACAGCCAAGAAAATCAGCCTGGGTAGCGCAGCCGGTATAGCGACGGGCTGGACGATAAGGTGGTCGGAGTTCGAGCCCCGGTAGGGTCGGAATTTTCTTTCGTCCATATCGTCGATACCGGCTTTGGCGCCCACCCAGCCTCCTATCTAAAGGGTACCGGAGGTAAAGCGGCAGGGGCGTGAAGCTGACCACTCATCTCCAGCTAGTGCCGAGGTCAAGAAAATGTGGATCTATACATCCACTCCCCCATACGCCTTCATGGCGTAGTGCTTAATTACTTAAGCACAGGGACAATTTTACCTTTTATATTCAAGAAAAGTACAGTACTTGACACTGTTGCAGTTGGTTGAGGGGCTATGCTACAAGCCGGAAGGTCGCGGGTTCAAGTCCCAATGAAGTCATTGGATTTTTTCAGTTGACCTAATCCTTCCAGCCGCACTATGCCCTGGGTTTTACTCAGCCTCTAACAGAAATGAGTACCAGGAATTAATTAAATAATGTTCCTGGGGAGTAATGCGCGGCCGAAGCGTAATGCTGACAACCTTACCGCCATCTTTGAGCCGATTGTCTAGATAATGTGGGAGCCTCAACGTCTCACAACCCTATGGGCCTTCATGACCTGGAACAGGGATAGCTTTACTTTTTTTTTTACTTGACAGTGTTGCAAGCCCCGGAAGGCTGCATGGTGATAACAGAGGTTAAGTATGAAGAAAGCAGTCTTCTGGGATTTGGCACCGTGTATAAGTGGTGTTAACCGACGTTTCGGAGGAACGTATCTCACGGTCTTGTCGCTTGCAGATTTCTTATACTTTTTCTTCTACCCTGAAGATGGAGGCGATACGTTCCTCCGAAACGTCGGTTAACACCACTTATACACGGTGCCAAATCCCAGAAGACTGCTTTCTTCATAGTCACCGCCGTGAAAGCCTCAAATCTTACAGAGCTTAAGTAGTTTACAGCCTCTTCTTACACCTATAGTAAGCTGAAAAAGTTCCTGTAGGTACATTTTCCGAAAACGCCTATATTAAATCTTGCCGACTTACTAATACTGCGTGGACGTAACTGCAGCCACTTTCTCAAGCTGGTTCCTTGCTCGCGGATTTTCCTACCCTAAAGATGGAGGCGATACGTTCCTCCGAAACGTCGGTTCACACAGGATCTACACGGCGCCGGATTCCAGAATACGCCATTCTTCAAATATATTTTTAGAATTCAGCGACCCGCTTGAAATAGAATGTGATCCCCTGAGGGGTCGCGACTCGCAGTAATGAACCATGCCATAATGTACATTATAAAAGGTACAGATGTGACCGAGGAAGATCGAATGTAAAAGCATCGGGTAAAATTTTAAAGTTAAATTCGCATAGCGGGGGGTGGAGTCCAACTGGGTCCACTCGGCACGTCGGTCACTCATTGGCCTATTGTACCTGCCCCGGGTGATTATGATGATGGAGAATTTGGTGGAATGAAGATTGGTAGGGAAACCGAAGTACTCGGAGAAAACCTGCCCCAGCGCCACTTTGTCCACCACAAATCCTACTTGACCAGACCCGGGTTTGAACCCGGGCCTCCGCGGTGGGAACCCAGCGACTAACCTCTTGATCTATGGTGCGGTGTAAAGCATTGTGTACCTAATATATGTTTCTCATTCATGGGAACTCCTACGAAATGTAAGAAAATGAGGAAAATGAAATATACGTAGTGGTTGAAGACGAAGAAAGGAAGCAGAAAAATATTAATCTTGAAAGCTTCCTAATATGTAAAATCGCCATTAAAATAACGCGGGAAGGACTGCAGCACTAATAATAAAAAATAAGTATACAACTGGACGCAAGAGTTCTCAGAATTCAAGAAGTTCCTGATAACAGATCAGCTGGATACAGCGATAATCTTGTTGGAGTCAGCTCGGGGCGAGAGGCCAGTAAACATATGAAGGCTCGTAATATAAAGAGCGGCATCCCTTTAAGAACAACTTATCTCTGTAAATCCCGGGAAAACTGGTTAAAATATGTAACTGTTTCCTTGGCAATCCAGCACACAAAACTTAGGTATAGCAACAAAATGTAAAAGCTAAAAAAAGGTGAAGTGGTCCCTGTGCTTCACTATTAGAGCACTATTCCATGAAGACATAAGGGAGGTGTGGAGGTATGCATGAATGAATGTATGAGGGGTAGGGCTCCTCGGCCCTTGCACCGCGACCTACAGTGGTCTATTGTGCTTAGGTGTGGAGGTATAATTCTACCATTCTCGACCTCGGCTCTAGATGGAGGTGAGTGGTCTGCTTCACGCCCCGGCCGCTTTACCCCCAGTGCGTGGGCCTCAGAGCTAATATGGACACAGTGTAGAAGAGAAAGTCATTGTTCTGCCGGGAATAAAACTCCGGCCGTCCAACACGTAGTCCGTCGCTATACCAACTGAGCTAATGTAAAAAAAAAGTAGACTTCTCCTTGTGCTTAATTAATTGAACAATACGCCATGAAAGTGTATGGAGAGTGGAGGTATAACTCCACCATTCTTGACCTCGGCACTAGATGGGAGTGATGGTCAACTTCACACTCCGGACGCCTTACCCGCGGTATCTATTGTAAAGTAGGCAGGGTGTCTGTCAGGGCCGATCTGGATGCTGTGGAGTGTAGAAAAGTCTCTTACCCCTGCCGGGAATCGAACCCCGACCATCCAGCCCGTCGTTATACTGGCTGAGCTATCCCGGCACAGGCAACAAAATTTTGTAAACAGAATTACAGAAAGGAATGTATATCAATTTTTTTTATTGCTAGTGGGGTGGGACAGAAAACACATTGCTGCTTTGCAACGGATATCATGCATTGTTGTCAGACGTGTCTACCCCTGCATTGCCTAGCAATGGACGCCCTACTGTTGCGCATTCGTTGCTGTGGGACAACAGTTCGGTCTCTGTTGCTTAAGCACTTCCATAGGCAACGGTCTATTTATGTTTTGTTGCCTAGGAATTGCTAGCCGTTGACCAACAATGGACGTTCTCCAGTCCGGCCTTCCTGGAGGCGCTCCACAATAATGTACTAATCGGGACAACTCTTTAGATCAGCTTGGTGCGAAAATTCTCTCTGTGACACTAAATTGTATTCTATTCTCTCTCGGACAGTGATGTTAAGTGAATGCGACACAGGATATGAGGCTCATCATAAGTTAGGATACATTCTGATGTCCTCCAACAGTCTCAGCTTTTAAAGAGGCCCTTCTCCAGGAGGTTTCCCCATTACAGTCATGTACAAAGGCTCTTCTTATTTGTGGCTGCATCCGGTATTCATTTCCAGCCCATCTTAAATGCCTTCGTTTCGCTGGCCTAATAGTGCTATCACCATACCACCAAGTCCTTGTTACAAGGTCCAACACCTGCCGCACACTGTACAAATAATTCAGCCCAGATGTCTCCCTGAGGACCTTGTTCTCAGAGAACTGTAATTATGGTTTCTAACGTAATATAATCATTTTGTGTGCGGAAACAAATATTAGGGACAATTATTTCCGAAGTAAAAAGTTATAAAATCGTTAGTTACGAATTTAAGGTTTTTAAGCTTGAAGACAGAGGGAGGGAGAGTAGTGAGAGATAGGGCGGGGGTAAGAAACCTGAGATAATGGAGGAGAGACACTACATTTTAGGGGATGAAACAGAAAATTCCCCTGCTTTGAAGTTTCCCAGGCAGCCTCTACTAGTCCTTGTGATGCAGGTAGGTGACTTAAGCTTGAAGACGAGACAGAGGGTGAGATAGTGAAAAGAGAAGAGAAAGGGCGGGTGTAGTGATGGACACAACGTTTTTGGTGGGGGGTGGAAGACAGAAAATTGTTCCAAAGCAGTGCTCGCTTCTCCTTCTGGTGGGTTTGGGAGACAGCAAAGCTTTAGAAGCAAAGAGGACTTCACTGTGAGCAGAAGAAAGAAGCAGGGGCTTTACTGCTTCTGATCTGAATTGTTATATTAATAATTGGAAGGGACATATCAGAGTGAATCTCTTATTTACTACTGGGAGGGCTACATTAATACCCAACTGTGATGCTACCAGTGGGAGGGCTGTTTATGAAGCATGCAGCGGAACCTAGAATTTGGGTACCAACTCAGTATTTGCTGTAGGACTTTTAACTGAGTTGGCTGAGCCTGAATTTCGGATTAATAATATTTAAGAATTTTCTCAGAATTGCTGGTGTTTTTGGACTTTGTCCCTGTCCGGTATTCTAAAAACTAGAGAACACAACGTTTCGTAGACAGGATCTGTTTCCGTCCTCAGATGAGTGGGGCAGACAACACGTTGAGTCTCTCTATTGCATAGACCAATCGGTTAATGCTGTTTAGAGAAGTAATCGTTGTTTATTCCCGGATTCATACGTGTCACGTGTCACACTGCGAGTTCATTGGTCCGTTACCAGCACTGGGCGTGGAGCAGGACGACATAGATAACACAGCCTCATCTACTGTTGCGTGTTGGACCGTGTTAAAGAGTTGTTGCCCGACAACGCGTTGATCGAATCCGTTAGAATATATTGCAGAAGTCCTGTGTTCTTTAAAATATATTTTAGTTTTTATTCGTATAAAAATTGTTTGTAGTATACCGTCCTGTTGCCTTTAAATAAAGGTAAAAAAAAGGTAAAGCTATTCCTGTAACAGGCCGTGGAGGCCCATGCGGTTGTGAGACGTCGAGGTTCCCACATTTTCTAGACAGTCGGCTCACAGATGGTGATAAGGTTATCAGTCTTACGCGCCGATCGCCCTTTACCCCCAAGAATATTCCTGGTACTCATTTCTGTTAGAGGCTGAGTCGACCCCAGGGCCACAGTGCGGCTGGAAGGGGTAGGTCAATTGAAAAATCCAATGATCTCGGGAATCGAACAAGCTACCTTCCAGCTTGTAGCATAGTACCTCAATCAACTACGCTACCGCGTGCCTCCGTTGCCTTTACATGTTATAAAATGACTTCAATGCAATCATTAGTATTGCTGGAGATGTCATTTTCAACTCTGCATCTAATGTGACGCATTTGTATCAGCTTAATGATTCTTTATTTGTGTGAGTTCTTGCTGTTTTTTTCTTGTGGTTCTGACATTATAAAATATAACAAATAAACAGGAATGCATGCAAAGTGTCTCTAATTAAACCGTACGAAAACCGTTCAGGTTAGTGACTCTGGCCCTCATTGTTCTGTCATATTTACAAAGACGTCATCATGTGGGCACAAAGTAGAACTTGTGTTGTAAGAAGACAAAGGGAATATAAATTGCTCGTTTTAATCGATACACGAGATCTAGAGCAGATAATGTAGAGATGAAACAGCAGATTCGAGGAAAGGGAGTTTGTTTTATTTGGAAGTGATGCACTTACCTCCAAATTCAAACTGAAATATGATAGATACATTTTTGTTAGAAACTGGTCCAGTGTTTGGCATAAGTTTTATAGTTACAAAAATAAAGTGTGTTCAGTGTACTGACTCTCAAACTTCGTTCTGAGATTCCATGAGCTTGGGCACCAGTGGGAGGCGGCCACGGTGGGTAAAGAAGGAAATATGAATATTAGAAATTAAACGTTTTAAAAATATATAGTGTTCTGTCCTGAATGCGAAATTATTTAACAAATTTCGTATTTACACCGACTTGAACGTAAGTTTATAAGCAAATTTTGTGGCTGCCCCCCTCACCTGGGGGGGAAACTATTCTGACATGATACCTGTGATACCTGAAAGCCGGAACAGTGGACCCAGAGTAGACAACTCGTAAACACGTTCCCGCGGAAATGAACACGCACACAACAGTAGAAGAACCCGTTTCTAAGCAACAGATCGCTAAACACAACAGTAGGGGTGTTTTGACAAAAACTATGACGTTCTTACTATAGGATTCTGACGATGGTGTATAACACACTGATATATTGGGTTTCTGGACAGTAGGGGTGTTATTTTAAACGGTATTTTCTATTCGGTCCGTGCAAACTGGTAATAAAGAAGAGTTCTGTTGAGAATATTCGCGTTCCGGAGTTCCAAGTGGGCAGATAGTCGAGAGTTTGGCTCTACAATGGAGGCTGGGAAGATAGCTCTATGAGTTCAGGCGTGGAGTGTTAACCAGCGGGCAGCGGCGTGACTACGGAAGCTGAAGAATATCTGCTGTGTTAAATCCGTTGTCAGGATACGACTAGTGAAGACTGAGAACATTAGTGTGTGTATGTGTAACGGTGAACTGTAAAGTGTGTAGATCAGCGACAGCGTTGTATTACCTGTAGTCCCGAGTGGAGTTTACAAATATCGGAATGATAAATTATGAAACTACTCCTTCCATCCATATCTTTCACGATTCATCATCACTATCATATTATCAAGGAGCGAAGTCCGATATTTTTGCCCCTTGACAAGTTCAGAAAACTTCGTCCATTTCAAATTTATAGAACCAAGGGGCACCTCCATGAATATTGGATTTCAGCATCCTGTCGACTCAGCCTCTAACAGAAATGAGTACCAGGAATATTCTTGGGGGCTAAAGGGTGGCCGGCGTGTAGGGCTGACAACCTTACAGCCATCTGTGAGCCGATTGTCTAGAAAATGTGGGAGCCTCAACATCTCGCAACCCTATGGGCCTTCACGGCGTGTTACAGGGATACCTTTACTTTTACTTTACTTTACTTTACTTATCTTTCGCTTCATTCACAATTCGTAATCATGTTCACACACGAGCGTTTAACTGAATTTAAATTAATGGCATCATCTGAATTTGTCGATGTTCCTTTTTATCATCTGCCTCGCATGCGCTGTCCTAGTTCTGTCACTCTCGTAGGCATGTCTCGTCAGCAGTTTAATCAGCGTCATAAATTAATATAATTAGAACCTCAATTGAAGACATAATCTTGAGCATGCCAAACGGGATTCAATGATTGCAGCGGACTCGCCATTGTTACGCGGGATAGGAACTGTATTTATCTGTGCTCAGTGTCTGCCTGACCTCTCAGATTGCGAAATTATATAGTATTTAATACACTCTCATGCCTCGAGTTCGTGGGTCATGTGACTTTCTATCCATGACTGCACTCAGTGGTGACCTCTGCGACTTCAATATGTGGCTAAAAACACTCATTACTTGAAAACCCATCACCTGTAAATATTATCTCGTGTTTATCATCAGTTCCTGCGAATCATGTACATGCACAGCAAGCCACTACTGGCCTTCACACGTTAACGTTTGGAGCCAGTCTGGCTGTATAAGTGCGTTGCAGATATCCTGACGTCAGGCCTGTGTTGTTGAGTCTGCTGCTTCCTTTGAGGTCACAAGATAATAATTAATATTCCTAAAGATATGAGGTGGGCAGGGCATATAGCACGAATGGGGGCGAAGAGCAATGCATGTAGGATATTGGTGGGAAAACCAGAAGGAAAGAGACCACTAGGAAGACCAAGGCGTAGGTGGATGGACAATATTATAATGGATCTTAGAGAGATAGCATGGGATGGTATGGATTGGATTGATCTAGCTCACGGTAGGGGCCAGTGGAGGGCTCTTGTGAACACGGTAATGAACCTTTGAGTTCCATAAAATGCTGAGAAATTCTTGAGTAGCTGCAGAATTGGCGGCTCCTCAAGAAGGGCTCAGCTCCATGAGTAAGTAAGTAAGTACCGTAAGTATTTGTAAAGGTAAAGTTGTCGTTAGTGCTTAATTCATTAAGCACCAAGCTATGAAGACTAAAGAGGGAGTGGAGGTGTAACTCCACTATTATTAAATTAGACACTAGAAGGAAGTGAGTGGTCAGCTTCAGAACCTAGCCGCTTTACCCACGAGGAAAGAGCCCTCGGTACCCATTGTATAGGTGGCTGAGTGGGCCCCAGAGCCCGTCTGAACGATACGCAGTAGTGAAAATTCTCTTGCCCCTTCTGAAAATTATGAAATTAACCGATTGATGCTGTTTAGGGAAATGTCACTGTTTGGTGTGAGAACCATACAAGAGACATACATACACTATGTTGGATAAATACAGTGCTTCTTTCTGTTGAAGCAAACGATACATGTACTGACCATTGGGCATTAAAGGCATTAAAATCTGACTTAGGAGCTTTTGTGCCGTCCATGTGCAACGTCGTTCTCTGTTCTTTCTTCGTATTTCTTTATTAGACCAAAAAAAAAACTCCGTAATTTTAGTCCGCAAACGAAATATACCGACCGAGCGACCGCCGCTTGTCGGCGAAGATTAGTTCCAACTTTTGCGGATAGAGGGTGTCGCGTGGTCAGCTTTATTAAACACCTAAGTAAAACTGATGATAACCCACATAACCAAAATCACCAGAGGCAACTACAATAGGAGGATAGAAAACAACATTGCAGTGAGCAGCAGAATTCTTAATCACAACAACCTGTACACCTGAAGATGGCCAGTTAAGCCGAAACGTGTAGTGTCCAATAAAGAAATACAACGATCGAATAGGGAATAACGTTGCACATAGACGGCACAAAAGCTCATAAGTCAGATCCGTACAGTGCAGCAGGAGGCTGAAATATAACATTATAATTGATAAACTTTTATCTGACTGCGCTTGATTCCAAAATGAAGAAATTCATAAATGAAATTACGTCAGTACTTCCTTTAATTTAAAGTTAAGCCCTTTCTCTCGCTTTCTCTATCTTTTGATCGATAGAATTCTAGTCAAATCTTCCGCCAGTTTGTACTTCCCACCTCGCTGTGTCAGATGTAACGGAAATCAACCAAATGTAGCAAAGTATTGGCGACTGCGCTACAGCAAGTCGGGCTCAAGTTTCTTCAACCAGTTTGTACTTCCCACCTCGCTGTGTCAGATGTAACGGAAATCAACCAAATGTAGCAAAGTATTGGCGACTGAGGTACAGCAAGTCGGGCTCAAGTTTCTTCAACCAGTTTGTACTTCCCACCTCGCTGTGTCAGATGTAACGGAAATCAACCAAATGTAGCAAAGTATTGGCGACTGAGGTACAGCAAGTCGGGCTCAAGTTTCTTCAGCCAGTTTGATGAAGCCTGTTATTCCATGGACAAAGCAATTTATCTGTGTTATATAGGTCTATCTAATGTTGGAGACACGGGAATAAGAAACCACGGCTTCTTGCATTCTCACGGTCAGAATAATTAACATCCCATTGCAGTCAATTTAACAGAATTCAACAAAAGCCCCAGCACAACAGATACACTCGTGCGTGCAGGTTGAGGGTCGGTGTGCGTGTCACGAATCGTTCCTTGTACGCATGATTCAGCAGTAATTTGTAGCAATGCGAGGGATGCGTAAGCAGTTTAAAACTGAATTAATCGACACTTACATGTTGGCCTTGGTTGTTAATAAAACTGAAATTTCTTTCTTACTCTTTCTCTCGCTCATTCCCAATTTCTTCCTTACTAATTTAATTTAATTTTTTAACTCTCTTTTATTCTGTGTCTTTTCTATGCATTCCTTCTTTATCCCGCACTCTTTCCCGTTTTCCATTCCCACGTCAATTTCCTTGTTTGTTTAGTTAGTTAGTTATTGGGGAGGGTGGGTTTCCCCATGCACTGAGACCTGTATTGGTCCATTGTGCTTCCCTCTATGATTTATACCAGTCTCTATATCCTACCGGTACTGGTTCTTACCATCAGTCCCGCCCAGCCAGCGAGACCGCCTCTACTAGCTGAGAGGTATCTATAATGCTTCCCCCATCTACCAGAGGTATTAGAGACTGCTGTTGGGCGGGAAACGTCCGTTAATTTGGCTCAGTGACCTCCTTTGGAGATACGAGGTTCTTTTACGTGCCGTAAAGCTACGACACGGGACCCACGGCTTAAAGTACCTCCCGGAGGACTTGTTCCCTGAATTTTTGCGCCCTTAAAAATTCGACGACCTCCGCGGGGTATTTGAACCCGCGTACTGCGAGTCATGAGGTGGGAACGTTACCTCTAGACTACGGAGCCCGCTTCCTTGTTTGTTTACATATGTGTTGTCTGTAGGCAGATAGCTTTTGTAAATAGCACCCCTGTTTTGACAACGTCCGCACCAGCAAGTGCTGCACGACCAAAAGACTTGCTGTTTCCTCCAAGAGTAAAACGTAAAGTTACCCTGTAAAGTAAGTAAGTAACGGTATCCTTGTAACAGGCCGTGGAGCCCCATAGGGTTGTGAGATGTTGAGGCTCCCACATTATCTAGACAATCGGCTCACAGGTGGCGGTGAGGTTGTCAGCCTTACTCGCCGACCGCACTTTATTCCCAGGAAAATTCCTGCTACTCATTTCTGTTAGAGGCCGAGTCGACCCCAGGGTCATAATATGGCTGGAATGTTCAGGGAAATTGAAAAACACCACCTACTCGGGATTCGATCCCGCGACCTTCGGGCTTGTAGCATAGTGCCTCAACCAACTACCCTACCGCGTGCCCCCAAGACTTACCTTGTACGTAATTAAACAGCACGCCACGAAGACGTATGGAGGAACTGAGGTATAACCCCTTGACACTAGATGATGGTGAGTGGTCAGCTTCACGCCTCAACCGCTTTAACGCTCTACCGATTGGATAATAAGCTGGGTGGGCACCAGAGCCAGTCTGGATGCTGTAGAATAAAGAAAAATCTCTTGCCCCTGCCGGGACTCGAACCCCAGCAATCCAGCCCCTATCTCGCCGCTATACCATCTGAAGTATGCCGGCTCCTTCCTCCAAGAATATCGGAATAAATCACTTGGAATATGACGACAGAAACAGGCTATGAGATCTGGGCTTGTAACATCGGCAGAGAGAAACAGAATGTAGAGCACTTAACTTTAGCGGTAATGCTTCTGCTTTGTACTCGGCAGATGCTCAGTTGAATTTTCGTTTTTTCCTGGACGCCGACTATTCATATTTTAACTGATATTCTTTTTTTTTTGTTTGTTTTATTCATTCCCTCCAGACGGAATAGCTCAGTCGATATAGTGACTAGGCTAAGGACTGGATAACCGATGAGGCGGGGTTCGATTCCCGGTAGAGGAAAGAGATTTTTCGTCTCTCCATAATGTCCAGATCAACTCTGGGCCCCATCCAGCCTCCTATAAAATGGACACCGGGGGCTGCTTCCCCAGGGATAAAGCGACAGGATCGTGAAGCTGATCACCCACCCCTATCAGCTGCCGAGGTTAAGAATGGTGGGAGTACACCTCCGCGCCACCATATGTATTGATGGAATGGTGTTTAATTAATTAATACCGAGGATAGATTTACCTTTTACCTCCAGGCGAATACCTGGATAGTACCTTAAATTAGGTTACGACCATTTCCTTTCATATCCATTCCAGTTCATTGTTTATTATCATTCGACGCCACGCAGTCCAAACTACTGACAGCGTCGTTGCATAAATCACGAACATGTACAGGACATCACATCAGAACTGACACTCAGAGACCACACAGCTTGGCCCAAGTCCTTATTGACAGTTGGGCTGCGTTTGGTGCTGTGTAGCATACACGTATGCAGTTCACAAGACATCGTTAAACATACCAGAAGTGGAAAAATGAATTAAAGTAACAAACCAACAAATATAGAAAACAACTTATGCCTATTAATATGGTCAGCCTTTCTTATGAGGAGTTCTGTATTATGGGATGTAACGCCATGTAGGCCGCTGAAAGTCAGCCGACATTTCGAAGGAACACGTCACCTTCATCTTCAGAGTCGAAAAATATTCCAAGCAAGGAACGAACATGAAGCAGATAACAATGAGAGCTCCGAAACGTCCGCTGCCTTTAAACATTATTATTATTATTATTATTATTATTATTATTAGAGGGGGTGGGTTTCCCCATGCACTTAGACTAGTTATTGGTCCATTGTGCGTCCCCCTTTAATTTCTACTGTCGCCATACCCTACCGGTACTGGTTCGTGCTATCAGCCCCGTTCAGCCAACGAGGTCGGCCCGGTACCTGATATTTCCCCCATCTACCAGAGGCATTGGAACCTACTTGGGCGGGAAATGTGTTGCCTAATTTTGCTCAGAGGTCTCCTAGAGACATGAGGATCTTTTACATGGCGTAAATCTACGACACGGGACCCACGGCTTAAAGTCCCTCCCGGAGGACTTGTTCCACGACCTCCGCCGGGTTTTAACCCGCGTACCTTGAGTCATGAGGTGGGAACGTTACCCCTAGACTACGGAGGCCGTTGGCTTTAAATATACTACACTGTGTTATATTCCAGAAGATAGAAACCTTCATAGTTATTTCTGTGAGAACCTCAGATCGTTCAACCTTTATTACATCTTCGTTAATTATTTCAAAATGTTATTATTGAGAATTACGTTTCTTCGTTCCCCCATACAGGTTTCTGTACTAGCACCACTAGTACAATCAGCGCTGCTGTATCACGGGAAACCAGTCCTTAGGAACTTGAACTTGGGTTGAGTGGATTATAACCACTTTAGTTCATTACACGCTCTATCGATAAAGGTCACTGTTGGCCGTGAGGGTTCCGTGACAAACCTGGGCATATCCGTTCCAGGAATATCGTCAATTTTGCGTGCTAATGGAAATTTGATTGAGAGAGAGAGAGAGAGAGAGAGAGACACTTCGCTACAGGAGATACGAACCGCTCACCCGCGACCATTGGCTTACTTAATGCCACTTTATATTTTTAACGTTAACATAACCTGACTCTTCGGAAAGAACTTGAGCCTTTCGTGGTGATGTAACAGCCTGCGTTTTGCATCTATTGTACAGTGATGGATTACGTGAGTGACATCAGAGAAAATAGATTTAATTACAGCAGTACCTGAAGCATTACACCGGCTCGTCAGTTACAGAAATAAAATTTAATCATATGTCTACCAGCAACTCATCTGTCTTATGAGATGTAACATCAGTCATAATGGCATTGCTAAACACGCAGGTTCCACAACATTGATAGCCTGTTACTGAGAACTTGTTTTCCCACCAACCACTGCCTATCGTGATGGCAAAGCTGCCGGATTCCTAGAGTCTATATTTGACCCTTTAAGGACTGAATTTATTCTAAATAATATATCTAAATTAACTTCGTATCTCGCAGGAATCACGTTACGTCTCCGCTACAAAAATCAAACAGTTATTGCTGTTTATGTTAAAATAATCTCCATTTGTAAGATTTAAGGTTTTCACTGCGGTGACTATGAAGAATGTCGATCTCTGGGATCTGGTGCCATGTAGATCTTGTGTGAACTGACTTTTCGGAGGAACATATCGCCTCCATCTTCAAGGTAGAAAAATTCGCGAGCGAGGAACCAGCGTGAGCAGGTGACTGCAGACAGTACCTTGAAATGGGCCACTGCCGTTTACTTCCAGATCCTTTACAGTTCATCATTCATTCATCGTGCCTCCATTCGACGCTCTATAGCCTGAGTTACTGGCAGCGTCGTTAAACAACGAAATTAAAACAAGCCGTAAATGAAGAACATATATTTAGCAGAGGGTTTAGGATTCGAGAGAGAGAGAGAGTACAGGAGGTTGAACGAAATCGCATTATGAGGGGCTTCAACATTGGTAGCCGTTACCAAGTGTTATTTAGGTGATTAAATCAAGGGAGATGAGGTAAGGAGATAGGAAAATTGCATATAACGGTGTAGTCGGAAAATCTGAAGGGAGGTCTGGACGTATATGGCATGGTACTATTAAAATAAGGGGGACGCGGTAGCGTAGTTGGTTGAGGCACTATGCTGCAAGCCGGAAGGTCGCGGGATCTAATCCCGATCAGGTCATTGGATTTTTCAATTGACCTAACCCTTCCAGCCGTACTATGGCCCTGGGGTCGACTCAGCCTCTAACATAAATGAATACCAGGAATCTTCCTGTGGGTGGTAAAGAGCGACCGGCGCATAAGACCTTACCGTCATCTGTGAGCCGAATATCTAGATAATGTGAGAGCCTCGACGTCTCACAACCCTATGGGTCTTCACGGCTTGTTACAGGGAGAGTTTACCTTTACCGTTTACTATTAAAATGGATCTTAAAGAAATAAAGCGTGAAGTTGTGCCATTTTGATGAAAGACTCACTTAATATTGTAACTGGAAAAATCGAGACCACTTTACAATCCCACTTCTGTTCAGTTAACTTTAAGCATAAGCTGGTATGGGACGTCGTGTAGTCTGGTAGAAGTCTACAGACATTTCAGAGGAACGTACTACTTTGATCTTCATGGTCGAAGAGTAAGCCAAACAACAACCAGTGTGAGACAAGCAGCGAATAGCTGTACTTTCTGCTGCTTGCTGGTTGTTTAGTTTACCCTTTGATCCTGATGCTGGAGGCACTGATTCCCTCCGAAACGTCCGTGAACTTCCACCGGAGTGTACAGCATTACATTCTTAGAAGGCTGTGAAAACCTCAAATCCAACAGTTAACTTGTTTCAAGGATAAAATTAATAAATTTAGATAAATAAATAAAGGATAAATTAAATTAATACAACTAAACTTTTCAAAGAGTGAACTTTTTTCTGCCCCTAAAGCCGACGTGTATCTGTAACAGGAAGTTGTGATGGTTGTTTAAATCATATCCAGACTAAGTATTTCGGACCAATGGCAATTGATGCCAGAAGAAAATAGAGTGACAAGAGTTCATCAACCTCCTCCCATCACACAATGTGTATAACGTTATTTTCTCCACGATAAGTTCAGCTATAGTAATTACTGCCTGCTAACATGTCAGTCCGTATGTCTGCAGTTCTAGCATTGCCCCAGGATTGTTACTATACTGAACTGTGATTAAACTGAGTGATTATCCTGAGGTCAGCTGTTAATTGCATTTTTTATAAATAGCGTACTCATTTCATATTGATATGTTCGGTGAAAATGTACAATGTAGTTTATATCCCAGATTGTATTACCGTCTGATGTTCCCTGGTTTATTGAACATTCTTCTTTAGTTACTTCTTACTTTAGTTTGTCGATAAATAAAGACAGAATGATTATGAATGGATTTATCGGAAATACATGTATAATTTAAAGACTTTTCCCTATACTAATATATATTCTGTTACTTGGAGGTACCGGGATAGCGTAGTCGGTATAGCGACTGACTATGGGATGGACGACCGAGGGGTCGGAGTTCGAGTCCCGGTAGGGTCAAGAATTTTCACTTTTCCAATCGTCCAGACCGGCTCTGGGGCCCACCCAACCTCCTATACAATGGGCACCGTGCTTCTCTTTCCCGGGGTAAAGCGGCCGGGGTGTGAAGCTAACCACTCACCTCCAACGAGTACCGAGGGCAAGAAAATGTGGATCTACACATCCATTCCCCCTTACGTCTTCATGGCGTAGTGCTTAATTAGTTAAGTACAGAGACAACTTTACCTTATCTGTTACGTGGAAGGCTGAGAGAATTCGTGAAAATTTGGTTGGGAGGGCATGTGTACTATCCAGCATTTTAAGTGGAGACCAAGTCAATGCAAAGGTTGATGTAATATTCAGTAAACAGGTAATAATAATAATAATAATAATGTTTTTAATTGGCTAAATAGTAACTAATATTTCGGGAACTTTTGGATTGTTCCACGTAAAATGAATCACAACAATCGGACATAGTTTCTACACTAAACAACAACCTATACAAGTAAAGTTTCACATCAGTTCAAAACACCTGGTAGAGTTACTGTTTTGTATATTTTAATGTGTAACAGTTTAGACGCATCGAAACACCTGAGGACGGCCGTCTGTGGCCGACACATATCGTGTTGGTGTTGAATGGTGAATATTTTAATGACTGTTGCATTAATCTTCCGGCTTGTAGTATAGTGTCTCGAACTATGCTACCGCGTGCCCCAAAATAATAATATAATATGATATATAATTTTTATCGAATAAATTATTGTTGAATTTATATATTTTTTTTAATAATATTTAGGCTAAATATGAATACAGGGATTAAGTATAGCCTCTCAAGTGACAGTTTTAATTTGAGCGATGGAAGAACGTCACTGGGACGCTTGGCACTTTTCCTGTTCGACCTGCTTCTCCGTAAAAAAAAAAAGAAAGAAACACTTTCTTACTCTGTAACGGGCCAAGTGCCGGGTCAGAAAGATGAAGTCCTAAATTAAACAGCGAAGATGTAATCAGCTGCCTGGTGAAGGTTATCGCGTGCTTCGAGAGGGGGATCTTACATGAGTATGGTAGAATGATGATTAGCAGTGGAAAGCCGAAGAAACTCGGAGAAAACCTACCACCTTGTCTACCACGAATGCTACTTCAAGTTATCCGGAATTGAACCCGAGGTTTCGCGGTGAGAAACCAGCTCCTAGCCACCAGAATTATGGCACGGCCAGCTTCTGTATGTCTTGACATATTTAGGTATTAACGTCTTATTCTCCTCACTTATTGTCAAGAGCATGAGTGTGACTCTTGACGGGGTTTTGGTTTGGATATAGGATTTATTGACCACTTACACGCACACACAACTCGTAAGTACAAGTACAAGTACTAGTACCGCAGTGTTTTCACTAGTAGTTGCCTGGTAACGGCTTCTAACAATGGCTATTCCTCTTCTTCTGGCCTCAAGTCCTCTCTGAATGGCGACTCCCAAATCTGCTGTCCTGTACCTGGACTAACAGAGTCCCTATATGTATATTATATACATTTTTAACATGTTTAACATGTAAAATGTAGACATCCATTCACTTATCCAAACCCCGTCTATAATCACCCCTACTTGCTGATATGAGTAAACTGCACATTAAGAAAATAAACCCTTGTTTCACATCTCAGAGGACCGCGATCTTAAATGGGAAATTGTTTCACCTCTTGATATTTAGTAGTTGGAATGTAGATATAATGGTAACAGCTTCGATTTGAATAATGACAGGTATTTACAGTAACTATATAGCGTCGTTATGTACGTATCAACCGACAGCCATTAATGGCTCAGTGTCAGGTATCATGGCAATGCGATGGAGTGGCAGTTCCTTTCAACTCTTTCTTCCCCAATCCGCCACTGGATTTTCGTATGATTTTAGACGCATGCCATAATAGAAATGTCAAGGACATATGTAAATAATGTTGACTATGTAGTGGCCAGCCCCTGATCTCAGTGATACCATAGCAAGCGAGACGGGCATATTTCGTCATCATCCGAAGGCCGCTGTTCCAAATGAATTATCACCCAACGTGACGGCAGAAGCTACCTAGCCTGTCTGTCTCCACTCTTTATGCCTACTTTCAAAGGAAAACAAACCAGGATTACTCACACGATCAGGGTTGGATTCTCAACAAATGTCGGTTCTGGCTGTTATATTCTGAGGAACAAGGCAGTCTCAGCGTGAAGCTGACCACTACTTCCATCTAATGCTGAAATCCTGAATGCGTGGAAGTTCACCTCCGTGTTCCATACGACCTCAATGCGTGATGTTCAGACACAAGTATATAGCTTTACTCAGAGCTGCAGACCTGACGATAAGGGCACCAGGGCGAATCGTCGCGAATTTAGAGACTGAAAGATATTTCGATCGTGTAACTATGATGTACAATTCTAGTTATCGATAGATTTCACAGATATGGAATTATTTGTGGTAGTTTGATGTTCAGTGGCTGTTATAAATGTAAAAACTCCGTGGCTTTTAGTCCGCAAGCGAACTATACCGACCGAGCGACCGCCGCTTGCCGGCGGGAAGTTAGTGCCAAGTTTAGCGGATGCAGAGTGTCGCGTGATCAGCGCAACGAATCCCCACGGCCGATGATTTCGGTTTTCTAGGCATGTTCATGGCGTGGTGCTTAATTAAACACAAGGATTTTAGTTTTTTTTAGCGGTTTTCAAAGCATTGCTTAGCATATGTGCACAATGCCGTGCCAGTTTGTGTAATTTAACCAGGAGACACAGTATCAATTTTTGAAGAGACTGACGAAAACGACAAAATATTCATGTTAGACGGAAGTCAGACAACCTAAGGTGTAAGTAAAAATATACAAGTCAGAGTTCATTGTTCAAGGACGTCGTGTGTCTCACGGTCACTCACCCGCGCGACCAGTAAACTTAAAAATGACAAATACCTGTGCGGCAAGTAATCGAGTAGGACCCGACAGAACATCCTGTGGAGCACTCAAATCTTTCCAGACCACACATTCAACCTACAAGCCGGAAGGTCGCGGGTTCGAGTTCCGATGAGGTGACTTTTTTTTTCAGTTGACCTAATCATTCCAGCCGCACTGTGGCCCTGGGTTCGACTCAGCCTCTACCAGAAATGGGTACCAGGAATCTTCCTGGGGGGTAAAGGGTGACCGGCGCGTAACACTGATAACCTATCAACATCTGTGAGCCGATTGTCTAGAAAATGTGGGAGCCTCAACCTCTCACAAGCCTATTGGCCTTCACGGCCTGTTACAGGGATACCTTTACTTTTTTTACCTTACAGGCTAACTCAGCTAGTATAGCAAATGGGCTACGTGCTAGACGAACGAGTACTTGGGGTTCGATTTCCGGCAGGGGTAAGAGATTTTTCTCTTCTCCATAACGTAGACCGGCTCTGGGGCCCACTCATCCTCCTACACCCACAAGGATAAGTAAGTAAGTAAATCCGTTAATATTTAATAATAATTTGAAACGGCTCCCCTCCTACAATGTTCGCATTTTCAATGGGTTGAGCTTAGCACACAAAGAAATATCGACCTGTTTATATGAAGAAGACGATTATAACACTAACAGCACGTCGTTAAAGGACATTTCTCCAGGACACCTCCCTCCACTGCGAGTTGTAAGTCTGAGGGACACGTCAGAGCGAAATCGTGACACTCTCCATACTCGGCACAGTGATATTTGCAGGCGGTATTTGAATGAAACTGCGCGTCCGAGAACCCCCTGCTGCGCCGGGGTCACGGTTACAGAAAACACACTTGCACACTTTCTGGAAATTTATGCGCGATCTCACAGTTTATAGAAAAGAGAATATTATTGCAGTGTTTAGCTTGCAGAAGTTCACGAAAATGAACAAAATAACAGGATAACATGTGACACACGGAATTCACAAGTAATTGGTAAGTAAAGACACAAGGTAGAGATATTATAAACTAATTATTGTTCCAGAAACAAAAATTAAGTATTTATTTAAATACGTAACTTATGTTTGCTGAATGAGCATAATTGCTGTCATCAGAAGCAATGCTTTCTTTCTTATTTCTTTCGCTGCCAAGGGACTTCCTCGGAATGTAACACAAACTTAACCAACTATTGTATGATTCGAACAGTATGGCGTATGGCTGAGTTGCGCAGTAGCGTGGACTGTCACGTGGTAACAGTTAAATCAACCAGCATCGGTCATTCTTCTATATTCATTCTACGAGCTTTGCCTTGCTGCTTTCACAACATTCTGCTTGTGTCTGTGTATGAGTGAAATCATTCCAGTTGGTTATTTCTTTTCAGTAACAATTATCTGTGTTCTTAAAAATAGGAGGGTAACACCCAGAAGTCAGAATTTTCACGGACTAGGACGTCACTCTAAACGTGTTTCATTATTCCAAGCGAGAGATGGAGAAAAGAGGCACTGTGCTCGATGTTGTAAAATTTATCCTCATGTATTTATGCAAATATTTTGGGACGACAGTAACAAATAAAAATTTGATTCAGGAGAAAATTAAGAGGAGAATGAATTCGGGTAATGTTTTCTATTATGCAGTCCAGAACCTTTTGTCTTCTCATCTGCTTTCTAAAAACGTAAAAATTAGAATATACAGAGCTATAATTTTGTCCGCGGTTCTGTATGGGCATACGACTTGTTCTCTGACACGAAGGGAAGGACGCACACTGAGTGTGTTTGAGAACAGGGTGCTGAGGAGAGTATTTGAACCGAAGAGAGATGAAGTGACAGGATGTTGGAAGAAACTGCATAATGGGGAGCTTCATAACTTGTACTCTTCGCCAAGTATAATTAGAATGATCAAGTCAAGGAGGAAGAGATTGTCAGGGCATGCAGCACGAATGGTGGAGAAGAGGAATGCATATACGATATTGATGGAAAAGCCAGAAGGAAAGATATACTATTATGACCAATGCGTAGGTGATTGGATAATATTAAAATGGATCTTCGAGAGATAGAATGGGGTGGTATGGACTGAACTGATCTCTCTCAGGATAAGGACCAGTGGAGGGCTCTTGTGAACACGGTAATAACGTTTCGGGTTCCATAAATTGCTAAAATTTATTGAGTAGCTACACAATTGGCGGCTTCTCAAGAAGGGCTCAGTTCCAAGAAAGTAAATTAATTATGTTGATTTTAAACTTCTGTGGGAATATATAAATTCGACTCAACATTTTCATATTTGTCTACAATTTGTTTTCATAAAATTTGTAATTCGTGAAATATTACTTCTCAATTACTTTTGGGCAGTGGCAATGTTCACTGTCAGAAATTATTAACAAAAACAGGTTATTAATTATTCTTATTTAATTCCTGCCGCACTGTCTATATGTAGAATTCCTTTAGGTTTCGTCTTGATGTTTTTCAACCTTATTACAATTTCCTAAAGTGAAAAATTTCGTAATTGAACCCCTAGACTCCCTCTATGCAATCGCCTTTTCCGGACTCTTGTCCATGGTCAGAATCTACCAGTATTTGGCGTCTGTAAGTGAACGTGTAGCTCAAATGTCGGGTACTGTGACCTGCTGGTTTCCTTTCAGAGCTTTTTTAACTCCTAGCAGTGCTGCCGAAAGTGAGGCCCTGGACAAGGGCTTGCGGTGATAGGAACAACATCTTATACTTTGAGTACCATAAGCTTTTCGATAATTCGTGACCCAACTGAGACAAACATAACTCAGACCTTTAGCTGAAACCTCATCCGAAGTTTTCCTGAGGCGCCGAATGTTTTAAACATGTGTTTCAAGAAAACATAGCCGGCATAATATATTTTTGGGACAAATGTGTGAAAATTACGTAGAGAAAATAATTAACATAGAAAAGTTTCATGACATATTACCCTAGAAAGTCATTGTGATTATGATGATGACGCGAATAGCAGACTTTATCCCATTTTCAAACTGTTGTCAGTGGCATTTATTTGAAGTCAATCTTAGACTGACCAGATAAGGGAAAATCAAAATAGCTTTGCTATTTTATTATTGATCATATAATGTCACTGTGAGTATATCATCTAAGGTAGAATGAATGTGGAGCAGTTGCTGGAATGAGAATTTGGTGGAAACAAAAGTGTTCAAAGGAATCCTGCCCCAATTCCACTTCGTTTACCACAAATTCCATATAAAATGATCTAGGATCGAATCCAGGTTGCCGTTGCATTATTATGTGGTGATATAGCTTTACAGACGTTAAAATTGCATGGGCATAATATTTTACACACTCGGTTAAAGTTTAAGAATATTAAATTATCCGTTAAGTTACTTTTTAGTGCTCTAGGATGGCGAATTAGTTTCTGTTTCGCTAGAAGGACTTGTCATAACATTCCAAGCCCTGGTTATGATCACAGTGTGTTTGTAAACCAAACGCAGTGAGCGATTGTTTTGCGCTTAATATTTCGAGACAGTCTGTATTATAAGAGCTCTGATGGGTGGCCTGCAAAACAAAGCCATCTTTGCGAAATTAACATAAATAGATGCTATACCTGCAGACAGGACGGGTTTACCTTGTGGAAATCAATAAGAACATGACCTTTTCTCCGAAAAAATCATCTACAAGGGCCTCGCAGCTTCGTGGAACTCAATTTCAATGTTATTCTTATGATTCAGTAAGATAAAAATTGTTCTGGTTTCTCTTCGGTCTATACGGTCTTCGTTTCTGTTGAAAAGATCTGCGAGAAATGTGAAACAAATAAGCATTAAAAACATAAAAATATAACACAAAAAGATGATCCTAGTGGAATCCATGGTCACAAAATTGTACTTAAATTTTGTGCGTATAGCGAATGGCTACGGGCTGGACGACCGAGGGGTCGGAGTTCGAGTTCCGATAGGGTCAAAAAGTTTCTGTTCTCCACGTCGTCCAGACCGGCTCTGGGGTCCACCCAACCTCCTATACAATGGGTACGGGGGGCTATTTCCACAGGGATAAAGCGGCAGGGGCGTGAAGCTGACCACTCACCTCCAGCTAGTGCCGAGGTCAAGAAAATGTGGATCTATACATCCACTCCCCCATACGCCTTCATGGCGTAGTGCTTAATTAGTTAAGCACAGGGACAACTTTACCTTTACTTTTTACGATTATTCTTCAAGAATGTATTTACAGTTAAGGTCTTTACATAAATACAGCAGAAGTTTCAGTTTAACAGATTTGGAAGGAATCTACATTTGTTCGGTCAATTTTAGCAGCCCAAGGACTTGCAGTATGAAATTTTTTCATGTCCGTTTACTTACGAGAAATGTAAGATCATTGCGTGATGCCCTTGTAGATCGCGGTAAAATATTCCTTCGTGATAGAGGGGTTGAAAATTTCATGTGATTGCTTTCCATTTAGCTCCAGCTTGAGCCGTTACGTGTTTGCTGTGGTTTTAAGATTTTTACAGNGTGTTACAATGTGGCTTTTTGGTCGTCAACAAAACATTTTTTTTCAAACAAAATCAATTCAATATCATTGTACTAACATTGGCAGGCGCTGAAATGAAAGCAGTGTTAGTATAGTGATATTGGATTTGTTTTGTTTGAAAAAAAAAATGTTATTTTGACGGCCAAAAACTACACTTTACAGTCTGACACATTTCTCTTTTAAGTACCTTTGTACTGGAATCTATAAAAGGGGCTGATCAACTCCGAATGTTATCCAGATGCAGCATCTGTAAACACATACATACACACACACATATACTGTATATTGGCGCAGGGACACGACAAAGGTAACACACGCTCCGAAAAATCATGGATTTTAAAAAGCTTCTACTTTCGGTTACTTGCAATTTTCAAAATATAAGAGACACTAAATAATTAACCTGTTCACAACTATACTGTGTCGAAAACATTCTCGAGGATGCGTCATCACATACTGACGTAAAGCTTCGCGTCTTCATTCCAAAACTTAATAAATTATATTTTAAATATACTATGAAAACCAGAAACGCCATACCGGAGACGCAGTTCAACGCATATGACTTTATTTTTTTTAAATTATCTACTTAAGTTATGACGTACACTCAGAGATGTTTTTGACAGACAATATCTTTATATCGTAGCCTTCGTTCGGTAATGGGATATAAGGTTTCACGGCGGTGAATATTGGGATTGTGGTGTTTTGGTATGTGACACTGTATCGATTGATCGGTATGTTCCTAAAAAACACTGGTTACTTACGAACCCAACTGCATAGCGTCACATCCAGGATCTCAATGCTTATGTAATGATTATTCAAGTAATGTGTTTGAGAAGGAGGTGTCGCAATAATACTCCACCTGAACGCTGACATCTGTGGGTAGCTGAAACATCTTGGCTGAAGGAGTGCCAAAGAAACCTCCAAAACCAACAAAGCCTGGATGTATTTGGAACAGCAGAGAGAGAGAGAGAGAGTTCTGTGTCTAGCCATGCAGTCGGCATGAGCTGAGGCTAGTACCACTCATTGCCAAGGTGAGCCAGTGATCTCCTTGCTATAGTCCACCAAATCAGATCACATTCGCCGCTGGACGCCACAGGCTATGTACTGCCCCCAAGGCAGTCTAGTGGTCTTCTGTCGGGACAAATGAAGATCACTGCCTGCTGAAAAAACTAACAGAATTCCATTCTGTGTGATTCACACACTGATGCTCCTCATGGATCATATTTATTTTTGAGTTGCCGTGTTTAACATTGATATTTTAATAGCTCTGTCGGTATAGCGATTAGGATATTGGCTGGACAACCGAGAAGTAAAGGTTCGATTCCCGCTAAGGGCAGGGTATCTCGTTCATCTCCATAACGTCCATACAGGCTGTAGGGCCCAACCAAACTCCTATCCAGTAGATACCGAGAGTTCTTTCCCTGGGGGTAAAGTTGCAAGGGCGTGAAGCTGATCATTCACCTCCATCTAGTGCGGAGGTTAAGAATAGTGGAGCTATACCTCCGCTCCCCCAAACGTCTTCATGGCGTAGTGCTTAATTCATTAAATCCAGGGTTAAGTTTACCTTACCCGGAGGTTTTCATTAAAAATGCTGAAATAAGTGGAATATCACGGACGTTGCGTAGCGACCGTCTTCTTAGCTTATGCATAAAACTTAAAATGCAGGGATATCGAAATGTGGGCTGGGGCGCTGGAGATAGCATGTGCAGGCAGAATTTTGTTGGGGAACTTACGCGGAACCGTGTCCAGTGGCCACCACGGTGGCTCGGTTAGATCGTAAGTCAGGTCATTTGGGATTTGTGGTGAGCAGAGTAGCAAATGTGAAGGATTTTCTCTGAGTACTTCCGTTCCCCGTGCAAATTCTCCTTCTACGGATTTCTCCACGTTCGTTAATTACCCTCTCATCCGGCGGTATAAGTCTCGATATTGAGGACGTCGTTAAATAAGCAACTAAATAGAAAGCACTGTAAGGCCAATTCACATACTTCATCATACATGACTTTACCATCGAAACGACATCGAGTGCTTCTCGATAGACAGTTGTTGGTTACTGAATACCGAGGTGCCGCGCCATAGCTCAAGCGTTTAGTCACTGGCTTCCAACCGCGGCGGCCCGGGTTCGATCCCGGGTCTGGTCAAGTGGGATTTGTGGTGGACAAAGTGGCGCTGGGGCAGGGTTCCTCCCAGTACTTCGGGTTCCCCTGCCCATCTTCATTCCACCCACTGCTCCACAATCACCCTCACCTATCATCTGGGCTGGTACAATAGGCCAGAAGTGACCGCAGTACAAGGGACTTAGTCCCACCCCACTAGCAATGAAAAAAGTACTGAATACCGAACAATAGTGAATCGGTGCGACCGGTAAAGCAGGTTTCGATAAAATCGACATTCCGCACTTGGATCACTAGTGCGTGTACCGTTATTTTCCTGAAGATAACGCCTATCTAGTTTTATTGAAAGCGGTGATCTATGTAAGTTACTAAAATGTAATCGAATTTGTTGTAGTCCTTTTCGAGAAAATCACCATTTTCTTTTTGGCAGCCGTTTAAAGGGACTCTATTTTTGGAGGTAGAATATTCATATTCACCGGATACCGACCTGTAACAAGGTCTTAAATACCAAATATAAATAAAATCCGTCCAACTGTTCAAGAGCTAACGAAGCGCTACTCCATACCTACAAGCGTACAGACGTCATTCCAAAAACGACCTTATCGCATTCGAGGTAACCTCAAATCGTGTAAGTCCGTCAAAAATCGTGATACATATTTTGTTTCAGGCCCACATTACTTTCTCATAAGTATGCGGGTGTGAGAAAATAAAAATCAGATAAGCGGAAACAGATTCCATTGATATAAATCATTCTTGTGAACTTATGCTCGTCTGAGGAGATCAGAGTCTTCATGTCCCCTTTAGTGTATCTCTCATTAAATAGCAAATAACCCCCCAAAACTGAAACAGAATCGATTGAAAAGCAAAACACAAAATAACCAAGAAATATTTCTTCCTAGGTTTGAACCAAACATGAATTTTAAGTGCCTTTTAGCGACATGTAAGGCATTTGTTGCATACAACTACTACAGAGTGCGCAAGGTTTCCTGGCTGGAGTGCAGAAGTGAGTCGGGTGTTTCTGAACCTGCCAAAGTTTGCCAACACCTGTTGAAATCGATACGCATGAAATGTGATATTGATGTACCAGCTCGCTACTGAGCATGCGCAGATTTGACAGAACTAATTTGTATATTTCAGTGAAACTCATATTAAACCTTGTACTTAGACAGACTTACAAGGCCAAAAAAAGAGGGGGGAGGATTCAGAGAATGACACGGGGAAAGTTCTAGATTTTAACAATATGCTATGTGTAAATTATCTTTGAGGTTACGTCATTACCATAAAGTGATGTAGAGCATTACGTTATAACTAGAAAGTTACTGCATTCTACGAGTATTTTCAGCACTAAGATCACCGCAAGAAAGGTCTCTTTGAAAACACAGGACTTTTCTTCCGCGAGGTCGCCTGCTTAAGATATGACGTAACCTCGGAGATGTTTTAGACACGCAGTACGGTCTCATTACTTTAAGGTGCGCCGCGCAAGGAACATTTGCAGTTAATATTGAGGGTGCGACCCGTCTTATGTCCACATATGTTCATCTCCGTACGTTATTCGAGGTAACCACCAAAACTGTTATTACTCACTCAAAATTCGTTTCCTCCTACAGCACGTAAAGAATGTCTATCAAAGATTTTCAGAAGTATTAATACTCGTATATTATCACGTGTTCGGGGTTCCGTGACTAATAATAACGGGTTCTGGACATGTTCCATTCTTGTCCTTGTACTCTTCTGTCCTGCTCTCAACTGAACTCTCAGTCAAAGTCACATTGCGACTGACGGTCAGCCAGTCTGTCTGTCTTGGTGTCGAGCCCCGGCTGGGGCTCATGATCAGATGTTTGTCTTTAGATGGAAGTTACTGTCCTGTCCATTTGGGGCGCCCTCTCTGACGAGAGGTCGGGTCTGTCATTTGTCATCTCATACTCAATACTGACTGTCGGTTATTCTGGGAGACTATAAGAGTCAGAGTCACTTTACGACTGGCCGTTTACCGCCAATCAGTTCGTCTTGGCGTCAGGCCCCTTGACGCCCACGACCAGAGATCTTTTTTCTAACTGAACTCTTACAGTAATAGTCCTTATGTAACATCCTCTCTGACGAGAAGATGGGTCTCTCACTTATGAATACACTCGACCTTTCGTCAAGTGTATATTTCGCACATATAATATGTTATCGAACACTCTTCCTTTTGCCTCTGTCAAGCCCTCTGTCTGCACAGGCTTTACAGAGCAGATCATGCGTAACTTACAGATCTTATGCTACAACGAAAACTTAGTCATTTGAACGGTAATAAGCTTGACCATCGCCAAGTTTAAGCCTCTTATATTTTCTGTGTCTGGCTTCACCTTGTCCTATACCGCGAACATGTTCATTATCATTGGGAGACTCTCAGTCAAAATCAAAATCACATTGCGACGATCAGTCAGTCAGTCAGTCAGTAAGTCTTGGTGTCGAGCCCCGTGTGGGGCTCATGACCAGATATTATTTATTACCATTTGACAGTTACGGTGTTGTTTCTATGGAGCGCCCTCTCTGACGAAAGGACGTATCTGTCTTTTGTATATGCTGCTGGTGCTTGCCAGCGCAGTCTTTCTCGGGTCCGAGTCCTTTGGAACTCGCGACCATATTTTACTGTCTCAGTTTTTAGACTTCCCTTTTCGTCGCCACCTACGACTCGCAGGGTCGCGGTGCAGGTATTCGACCCCGCCTCCACATTCTGGGAACCTCTCATAATTCTTCCGCACGGACCCCACGGAAAACACGTGTCACGTGTTATCAAGAATGTGTGTTTACCGCGCCGTTGCCTGCAATAAATCTCCTATTGTTCCGCGTATTGTTGTACGCATTACCCAGCAACAGGCTATTCGCCAAGAATCTGTCTCCGCGGGAACGTGTTTATCGAACCGTTGCATAGCAATAATGGTTCTATGCGTCACAATATTAATGACTTACGAACCGGGATAGTTCAGTCGGTATAGCGATTAAGTTACGGGCTGGAGAACCGAGGAGTCGGGCTTCGATTCCCACTAAAGGCAAGAGATTTCTGTTTTCTTTCTTTTCCACAATGTCCAGGCCGGTTTTGGGGCCAACGCAGCCTCCTCTACAGTGGCTGCCGTGGACTCTGAAGCTGACCACACTTCCAGCTAATTGTGGAGCTATACCTCCACTCCCCTCGTATGTCTACATGGCATGATGCTTAATTAATTAAGCCTGTGAGTAATTTTACCTTTACATCTGATACCTTGATGCTTTGAAAATGTGATACAGTTAATATTTGGGAACAACATTAACATATCAAAATTTGTTTCAGGAGGAAAATATGAGGAATCTGAACTCGGGTAATGCTTGCTACCATTGAGTCCAGAACATTTTGTCTTCATGTCTACTGTCTAAAATCATACAAATTAGAATATACGAAACTATAATTTTGCTGTGGTTCTCTATGGGTGTGAAACTTGATCTCTGATATTAATGGAAGAACACAGACTGAGAGTGTTTGAGAACAGGGCGCTGAGGAGAATATTTGGACCGAAGAGAGATGAAGTGACAGGAAGTTGGAGAAAACTGCATATTGAGGAGCTTCATAATTTGGACTCCTCTCCAAGTATAATTAGAATGACAAAGTCAAGGAAGATGAGATGGAGAGGCCATATAGAATGAATGGAGCGTAGAGAAATGCATATAGGATATTGATGGGAAAGCCAGAAGGAAAGAGACCGTTAGGAAGACCAAGACGTAGGTGGGTGGACAATATTAAAGTAGATCTTAGAGACACAGGATGGGATGGATTGGATTGATTTGGCTCAGGATATGGAGCAGTGGAGGGCTCTTGTAAACACTCTAATGAACCTTCTGGTTCCATAAAATGCTGGGAAGATTTGAGTTGCTGCACAATTGGCGGCTTCTCAAGAAAGGATCAGCTCCATGTAGTTAGTTAGTAAGAAAGCTTACAGTTGCTTTAAAACTGTTAAATAAGTTTGTACAACAGATGTACAATGTAGTCTATCTGTCAAAAGGTGTGTGTATTACAGGCTCAGATAATATGACCTAGGATACGGTAAACGTAAGGCTCAAGTCACGTACATGCATATAGGTCATTTATGGTCTCCTTACAATTGGCGTTCTGTCCGTTGAAATAACTCCTTGGACCAGACAGCTGGCCAGCAAATTCTCATCATTATATGGAACCCGATGCTTCATTACCATGTTCGCAAGAGGCCTAAGCCAAAACATCAGTTCAAAGGCGAGGCCACCTGCATCGTTTCGTAACTTTCTGATTTTTTGATGATCAGAATTTTCCCCCCCCCCCGTTCAAGCCCCGAAGTGTAAGACCACCTCTTGTCGGCTATCCGAGACTGCTTATTCCGTATATACGTAGGTCGTACAGAAAGTCATGAGCAACTTCTTTTTGCATGCAACCTGGGAACAGCAGACGAAAGAGTATACGGTGGTAGGTGGAACCAGCTGTTGTGTTAACCTTGAGTGTCTTGTAACGTCAATAGCTTGCATCACGTGACCAGTATCACTCCTAACAAAATGGCGACAACGATATGTCGTTTCGCCAGCTTGCTGTTATCAAATTTCTTGTGAAAGAGGAAATCCCTGCTGCAGAAATTCACCAGAGAATCAGGGTGCTTATGGAAGTGTGCGCATGGGTGCGAGCAGTGTTCGAAGTTGGGTGAAACATTTTAAAGATGGGAACACCAGCATCGAAGATAAGCCTCGGAGCGGTCGTCCTCGAACAGACTCAACTGAATGCAACAAGGAAAGAGTGGATGACATCATTCAAGATGACAGGCGTGTGACTGTGGACACAATAGCCCGAAATCTGGGAATAGGGCACAGTGCAGCACAGGAGATGATTGAAAGCTTGGGCTATAGGAAAGTTTGTGGTCGTTGGGTCCCCCGGTTATTGACCGAAGACCACAAAGGTCAGCGAAAAGTCATCACCTCAGAACTGCTGCAGAGATATCGACACGAAGGCGATGATTTTTTGCTCTGTATTGTGACAGATGACGAAAGCTGGTTTCACCATTTCAAGCCTGAAACGAAACGGCAGAGTTTGGAATAGCACAATTTGCATTCTCCATCAAAATAGAAGGCAAAAACAGTGCCATCAGCTGCCAAGATGATGGGCACAGTCTTCTGGGATGCAGAGGGATTTATTCTGGCCGAATTCCTGGAACCTGGGCAAACGATCAATGCTGCTCGTTATGTCCAGGCGCTGCACAAGCTCCATCGTGTATTGCGCGATAAACGTCCGGGACGAAACATCATCATCCTGCATGACAACGCTCGCTCCCACGCCGCTCGCTTCACATTGGAAGCAATTGCAGAGATGGGGTGGGAAGTTCTTCCACACCCCTCCTATAGCCCTGATCTGGCACCCTCCGACTACCATCTTTTCGGATTTGTGAAGGATCAGCTGCGTGGACAACGTTTTGAGACAAGGGGGGGAATTCAGAAAGCAGTGCGTCAGTGTCTTCGGATGGCTGGAACGGAATTTTACAGAAGGGGAATTTTCAAACTCCCAGAAGGCTGGGAGAAATATGTACAAAGAAGATTGAGGTGATGTATTTGGTTTGTCAATAATAAAGCATGTTACTTTACAAAAAATTGTTGCTCATGACTTTCAGTACGACCCTCGTATAAGTGGAAAGCAGTTTCCTCCGTTCCCAACCTGATGACTCTTCATGATGCCCTTGACTTCATTATCGTAGACGGCTTTCCAACATGCAGCAACCTTACAAAAAATATTTGGACTCTCCATCGATCTGCAGGACGTGAGCAAGAAACAGTTCGACACCTTATAATTTTCTTTTGGGGTTCAATTTCTTGCACGCAACCACCATAACTTACGTTTATAGCTGCGCTCCGAAGCGAAACAGCAGATTTGCGTTTCGAATTTCAAGCAAGGTTCACACAATATTTTCGTCAGCACCAGGGACCGCGGCGGTGTTGTCATTACGTAACGTCGTGAAGCAACGGATCTCTGTTAAAGGGTGGAGTCACAAATTCTAATTTTAAAATTCTCTCTCTAGTTTTCACAAATCATTACATGTTATGTGAACAAATAAAGTAGTAAGAAGAATGCTGTCTTCTGGGATGTATAGATATTGTGTTAACCGACGTTTCGGAGGAACTTGTCACTTCCATCTTCAGGGTATAAAAAGTCCGCGAGCGAGGAACCAGCGTGAGCAGGTTGCTGCAAATCTTGCAAATGAAGAAGTAAACTCTTGTCACTCTGTGAATTTCTTATGGGTCCATTTCTTAATAAACACCTAGAAAATTGACTCGGAAATAACTGATCTCATGTGTATTCATAGGGTACTCTGTTCAGATGTCAGCCTATAAACTTGATCTGTAACTGGCAGTGAGATTTGATGATTTTCTTCATTCTTCACACATAAATATTGGGATAGTTACCCCCCCCCTCCCCAGTCCGTTTCAGTTCATGTGTCACATCTGATTCTCAGACGCATAATATATGCAGTAAACGGCCGTTAAATATTCTGCTGCGCGCGCCATCATGACGTAATCATATTTTCTGTTTGTGTTTTTCGCAAATATTCCTCAATATTAATTCAATTTGTTAAGAATATCTTGCCACTGGTGGGTATATAATCTTCAATTCTCATTTCCAACCATTAACATGGTCAGTATGTCTGCCTTGCGAACTTCTGAAGTGAGCGTTATCTCGTCTTCATAAATCTTCCTTTCTGGGTTTGTATAACCATACCGGGACTCGAACTCCGGCCCCTCGGCCGTCCAGACCGTAGCCAGTCGGTATGCAGACCGCGCTATCTTTTGTCTTCTCCACGTCGTCCAGACCGGCTCTGGGGCCCACCCAGCCTCCTATCCAATGGGTATCGGGGAGTAAAGCGGCGGGGACGTGAAGCTGCCCACTCATCTCCAACAAGTGCCGAGCTCAAGAAGAGGTGGATCTATACGTCCACTCCCCTATACGCCTTAATGGCGCAGTGCTTAATTAGTTATACACAGAAACAACTTTACCTTTTTACCTGGCTTCGTATGGGGTCTGATCCTCAGTTGCATAGATTGGGCTTATAGGGTAAACACACACCTGCCGTGTTTTGTGGCACTATGTTCTAAATTCAATATTCGCTCTCTAGTTAGTTCTAACAGTTCGGCATAGATGACTCCATTACAGAGGCATTTTTTGAAGACAGGTTAAAAATTCGTAATGGATCTATGTATGGGGAATTATTAAAACAGATGATGGAACTCATAACATGATTTAATTGTGAATTTTACCACAAAATGAGCTATGTCGCACGTAGGTAGGATTACCCAGTGACATCGAAAAGAAGGAATGTGACTGTTAATTTGGATTCGATGAGATGTGGAAGGAAGGAGCATAGAGGGGCTGAGGAAGAATACGAACTGTAAAGTCCTCTCCATGTCTAAGCTAGACACCAGGACTGCGTAAAGGAGACTGAGACGTGGCTGTATGGCAACCGATCGGTCAGCTGACAGGCTAGGCAATCCGTCATACACTGCGTACACAAAGAAACGTGAATTCATGCCTAAGTGACCTCGTTGTTTGGAACAGTTAGTAAGAATTACAATCGCGATCACCTTGAAACTTCACAAGAAAGAAAAAAATATTTTGGTCCCATTATAAGTTATGTAACTATCCAGCAAAATTGAATTTATTTCGGATTTATAGACTCAGTAATTTATAAGTCTTCTATCGAATTCGCAGAATTTCACAGTCTCTCATATCCCTGAAGTGTTTTGCTGATTAGGTATAGATAAAGACTCTACGTAAAGGTATCCCTTTAACAGAAGCACAATAGACCACTGAGGTCGCGGTGCAAGGGTCGAGAAGACCTACCCCTCATACATTCATTCATTCATTCATACATCCCTGTAACAGGTCATGAAAGCCCATAGGGTTATGAGACGTCGAGGCTCCCACATTTTCTAGACAATTGGCTCACAGATGGCGATAAGTTTGTCAGCCTTACGCGCCGACCGCTCTTTACCCTCACGAAGATTTCTGGTACTGTTAGAGGTTGAATCGATCCCAGTGCCATAGCGCGGCCGGAAGGATTAGGTAAAACGAAAACAAAAAAATTCAGTGACCTCGTCGGGAATCGAACCCGCGATCTTCCGGCTTGTAGCATAGTGCCCCCTGATTAAGTATGGTAAGGGTAAATCAGAGAGCAGACCGTACTACGTATTTACGTGTAGTTTAAACAAAATATTACACACTCGACTGGCCCTTATACTGCACATTTCCCATCATGCCACGTTAGTTGAAAGTTTGCGTAAACTAGCCTTGCTTTCGCCGTCCTGGGATTTAATGGACCCGCCAAAGTAGGTTTCATGGTTTTATCTGGTGACAGAAATAGCCAGATTCCGAAAAGATGCGTTTCATTAATTAAAACAAGACAATGCAAAATGTCTAGCGCATGTGATAGTTTAATAACAGACCTTCGTTACAAACCTTTAGGCCATAGTTTCTCAAACCGTGGTCGAGACCCACCAGAAGGATCGCCGAGTTCTTAAGAATGATGTAAAGTACAGTTGCACCCACCGACCGTTTTAGCAGACCGTTAAATAACTGTAACTGGCGAAATATTTAGCGATTTGTTCTCTGACTGTACAGGAAAGTTTTGTAGCATGCTGTTGTACGTAGATTGTAAATGAATTAATTTCCTTTTGTCACCATACGGACTGATCTGCAACAATGTGGAGACCCAAACATTTCGCTGACGGGAAGAAATATCGCGGGGGGGACTGTAGTGTAAATTTGCACTATTTTAGGGCGTTGCGGAATCATAAATTTCGAAAGCCCTCGCTTTAGACCTATTGCAAGTGCGTTGCTTCACTTCCAAATTATAGTTAACATTTAATTCATTGCAAATCCTGTACAATAATTTAATATCAGGTCCAAATTCAAAATCTGGAGTAATCAGATTCAGTGCTCTGGATCTAGGGGTTACGAAACCTTGACTCCGACTGACACCGTCCATTACAGGTTTTGTCTACATTAACTTCTGAAAGCTCTTGATGAAAATTATAATGGTTTGTGTAACATACGATTTAACTTTCTTTTTTACTGCTAGTGGGACTAAGTCCCTTGTAATGCGGTCACTTCTGGCCTATTGTACCAGCCCCAGATGATAGGTGAGGATGATTGTGGAGCAATTGGTGGAATGAAGATTGACAGGGGAAACCGAAGTAAACGGAGAAAACCTGCCTCAACGCCACTTTGTCCACCACAAATCCCACTTGACCAGACCCGGGATCGAACCAGTGCCACCGCGGTGGGAAGCCAGCGACTAACAGATTGAGCTATAGCGCGGCCCTACAATTTAACTTAGTGTGTATTGTGACTTACTAAGGGCTGGATGATAAGGTTTCGGCCATCAGGGACGGAGGCCTATTACTTGAACACGGCGTCCAATTGTTCCCGGAGGCTCTTTCTCCCTTGTTAAGAAGCCGGGACGTGAAGCTGTCCGTATTCCTCAATCTGGTGCTGTAGTTAAGAGTGCCTGGAGATATATCGCCACTTGTACAACATCTTAATTCTTTGATGCTTACCGGAGCACAGAGGCAACTTTGCCTTATCAAGCCACCTCGAATAGCGGAAAATGTGGTTACCGAGCATATCAAGGAAAAATAACAACCTTATGGTTTCTCTCTTACCGCTTATTACGTAACATGCTCATCCAAGAGTTCTGTCTTCTGGGTTATGACGGCGTGTAGTCCGTCAACCGACGTTTCGGAGGAACAGAAACGTTTCCTTGTCACTTGCTTTCACCCTGGTTTCTTGCTCGGCTTATTCAACGACCCTTGAAGATGGATGCGACATGTTCCTCCGTAACGTCGGCTGACTCTCAACGAACTGCACGGCGTTATATCCCAGAAGATACAACTTCTCATAAGCGGTACGCGGTAGCGTAATTGGTTCAGGCAATACGCTACAAGCCGGAAGGTCGCGGGTTCAATTCCCGAAGAAGTCATTGGATTTTTCAATTGACCTAATCCTTCCAGCCGCACTATGGCCCTGGGGTTGACTCGGTTTCTAACAAAAAGTAGTACCAGGAATCTTCATGGGGGGTAAAGGGCGGTCGGCGCGTAAGGCTGACAAACTATACCGCCATCTGTGAGCCGACTGTCTAGAAAATGTGGGAGCCTCGACGTCTCACAACCCTATGGGCCTCCACGGCCTGTTACAGGGATAACTTTTACCTTTTTATAGTACAATACAGCATCAGCAGTACGGCGTAGTGGAGTGGATTTATTACACGGTAAAGCGTCAAACGAAAGGTAACAAAAGAAGCGCTTCTTATGCTTACTAGTTCACAAACTGATGTCGTCTTTTCTGAAGGGCTTGGTTTGTCCCTCATTACAACGGATAACTGATGCCATTAATCTTGGGACGTCAAGCCATGCCTTCCCATTGCAATTACAGTTCTCCCGTATACCAAGAGAGCAAACACTTTTTTCTTTCAGTTTTAATGTTATACGTTTGTAACCTTCAGTCGTAGTGCAATTACACGAGGTTAAAACTGTACGTACTGTTATATAATTGATCCACGATGCTTCTAACTAGAAGTGTAACTCCAATATTCTCAGGGTTTGTCTCTTGTCTGGTACCACGAGGACCGCCATTAAATATATTACGTTCCAGAGAAAACGTTGCAGATTTAAGGGTACTTCAACCTGCTTCTCCCTTGTTTGGGAAAATATAATTGTAAAATAAACATAAATGTTTATAAGACAGTTTTGAGAGAGGAGGAATATCAGAGCGTAAGAGGATGGAAGTAAGAAAATTTCATATTGAGGTGATTCATAACTTCCACATCTCTAAATATTATTCACTCATTCATTCATATGTGGCTCTACTGCCCTTTGTTGGACCTTGGCTGTTTTAATCTTTTACACAGTCGGTAGGACTCCTTGAACGGGGGATCAGCACGTCGCAAGGCACACAAGACAGCACAAAAACAGAATAAACACACCATGATATGTATGCATACATATCATGGACGAATATCATGGACGAAAATCAGTGCAACAGGACGCTAAAATACAACAGAATAAACACACACTAACACCCATGCATCAAGTGGGGTTCGAACCCACGATCGCAGTGTTGGAGCGGGCGCTAAGACTTTACATGCCATAGACCGCGCGGCTATTGTGATCGGCCTAGATATTATTAGGATGATAAAATAATGGAGTAAACGAATGGGCAGGGTATATAGCACGTATGTAAGAAGAGAAATAAGTACAAAATTCTATGAGCAAATCATGAGGGAAAGAAACCATTTGCAACAACTAGAAGCAGACGGGAGGATACTAGAGTGGCTATCAAATAAGTGGGATGGAAGGGTGTGGAGTGAATTCATCTCACCGGGATAGGAACCAATGTTTACCCACTTGTGAACACAAGTTCTATTCTTCCCTTATAGAGAGCAGATCGGAGATGGTTGGATCATGTGATCAGAATGGATCAAGCAAGATGGTAAAGATGTTTTTTTAAGTAAGCCAGGAGATAGTAGATAAGTAGGAAGACCCAGATGGAGATGGCTGGAAGAATTTCCCAGCATTTTATGGAACCCGAAGGTTCATTACCGTGCTCACAAGAGCCCTCCACTGGTCCCTATCCTGAAGCAGATCAATCCAATCCATAACATCCCATCCTATATCTTTAAGATACATTTAAATATTGTCCATCCACCTATGCCTTGGTCTTCCCAGTGGTCTCTTTCCTTCTGGCTTTCCCAACATGCTGGAAGAAGTAGAGAATAATTTACGAGAGCTAAAAGTAAAGTGATGGAAGTGAAAGGTAAATAATATAGAAGAACTGGCATCTGTCGTAAAGGAGACCACAATTCTTAGAGGGCCGTAAGTTCGGGTGAGAGCGTTTCATATCCGTTCCAGTATGTAACGGTCATATGGTCGTTAGTATGATTGGAAAGAAACTGTCTCTTTAATGGCGAATTTTAACGAACATAGTCTAGCTTTTTATGACCTTCATAACAATTAGAATGTGGAAAATTCTAAATTCCAATCAACTTCTCACAGATAATGGTGAGACATGCCTGCGTGAAGCCCAGTACAGTGTACTGACCACTCAGAAGTTCCTAGTTCCGCATATGTACCACATAAAGCCATGCTTTGCTATGTGCGGTATGTTGGAATCTGTTGAAACACTGTACCATGTAAGAGCTATTAATTACAATGGTATCTACAGCAAGTAGCCTATAACGAGGCTGCCATGTTCACGAGGTTCAGTTCGACTAGTGTATGATGTAGTAAAATGTGAATATATCGCTGGTAGTGCAGAAAAGAGGGCACATATCCTTGTTAAGGTGGCTTGTTTCTTCGGTAGAAAAATCAATATGGAAGCTGATGGGAAAAAAGGTTTTATTGTGATCTGTTTTATGTTGTATCACCTGACAACTTTAGAGCTGATTCACAGAGTTTTATTATACCTGGTATAAAATTCATGTCGAGTGCGCCCAGACGCTATAAATTTAAGTTTCCTTCTTCAGTAATACAAATATGGTGATTCTGCAAGACTGAGGTTGGAGCAAAACCGTCGCCGTTCGCTATAGTCTCTTGTTTATTTATTGGGTTATCTAACAACGCTTTCACTACCGATATTACGGAAGGTAGAATGACTGGTAAATAACAAATTGGAAAGGATTTGGAAGGAAGCGATAGCAGCATCATCAAATTAAAAAAGAAAAAGATAAAGCTATCCCTGTAACAGGCCGTGGAGGCCCATAGGGTTGTGAGACATTTTCAGACAATCGGCTCACAGATGGTGGTCAAGTCGTCAGCCTTACGAGCCGGCTGGCAGCGGAAAATATTCGCCGGTACCCCCTGGGTAGGTGATTCGGTGGGCCCCAGAGCCGTCCAGCCCATAGTCCGAATATAAAGTGGAACTTACTCTACGCATCGGCGAATTTTGGTGTAAATATGTAACTTACAGGATTTGCCCAAAAAATTGTTTTCTTTTCCTTTCATGTAATAATTTGAAGGTTCGTCGATATATTCGAACTCGATTACTGCTAGAATCTGCTCTTCAGTACCAACAAAAGTGGCACGTAGAAACAGGAAGAACATTAAAAATGTCTCCGAAGCCTAATTCATGAAAAAGAAACGTGAACGAACATATTCCGTTTTTACAAAGTCCCGGTAGTATTTTCAAGTTTTACCATGGACATAAAATCGAACTTACATGATTTATAAACTTACTCTTTTACAACTATACTTCTATTTAAAACATTGTGCTTATGTGTAAGGATATATCATATGGTTTTATACATGACATTCATGATCTGCGTTCTGAGTATTCACTGCCCAATTTACTCGTATATAAAGCAGTATGTATGTAGGTATATAAGTTTCACCTGGAGAGCTCAGTGAAGAAGATAATCACACGGCAAATAATAACTTGCACATAATTGGAGTATAAATTATCCAAGGTAACGTCTGCATCTACTCTTACTTGGCACAATTAAGGTCCAGTTCTCTTCTTCCCTTCCATATAATGATGACGTTGTTAGCTCAGAGGAGCGAGAAGGATCGTCATTCGAGATTGATAGTCCATGCAGTACCCTCCGAAGTCCTAGCTTGTATAAATATATAAATATCTGTATTTATAAATAAACAAATATCTGTATAAAGATAAATATCTGAGGAAAAGGAAAAATGTGAAGTTGTCTCTTTGCTTAATTAATTCAACATCACGCCGTGGAAAAATTTGGAGGGGTGGAGGTATACCCCCAACATTCTTGATGTCGGAAAAAGATGAAGGGAGTGGTCAGCTTCATACCCCGGTTGCTTTACTCCCGGAGAAAGAGCCCCCGGTACCCATTGAATGGCTAGTTGGGTCCGGACGACGTGGAGAAGAGAAAATTCTTGACCCTACCGGGACTCGAACTCCGACCCATCTTTCGTTTAGCCCGTAGCCAATCGCTATACCGAGTGAGCTATTCCGGCTCATAATGACAGCAGTATAATGAGAAGAGAAAACAAAGCATAAATCAAGAGCAAAAGCAGAAGAGTACAAAGCACATAACTTTTCTTTATACAATTTGCTCCATTCTCCAGTTACTTTCTCGCGTTTCCAAATATTTTCCTAAACCCTCTGTTCTCCGACATCTTCAGTCAATGTTCCTTGGAGCGACAGATCAAGTTGCACACCCCAAAACAGGTAGCATATAAAATAACTGCGACATCATAGCCAGCCGTCCGTTCCCGAATTACTACCTGGAACTGTACTTATAGTCGTGACATAACAGCGTCCACAACCTTGGACTTGTCAAAAATCGTTACGGTTGTTGAACTCTGCGACACAGTGGCCCTTACCACCGCTTTGCCCACGCAATCATCATCATCATCAGGGATATTGACAATCTACTGTTGCTTACTGAAGCCCTGAATTATATATGAACCTGCTTGTAACGTCCACGTAATATTTTCTTTCTCCAGTGCAAAAGTGTTTAAAGAAAAGTGAAACAAAATGAAGAAACACAATATTTAGACATTTATTTTGACTGGTGTTCCCTTTGGGGTAATTCGTGTCGTGGACAGGTGAAATCCTATTTATAATCCTTTTATTCGGTATTCCCCTAATTCTGAATATAGCCCCGCGGCTTAAATGTCATTCTCACATGAGTTAGAACAAATTTTCTTGGATCCTGTTCGAAAGACTTAGTCCGCTTTTACTTTGCGCCCTTAGAATAGAAATGACATTAGGTTATTTTTACTTGTCTCAGTTCCAGAGGCGGCTTGTTTGCTGAAATAGTCAATGTCAGTCATCACAGTCAACGTCACATAAAAAGAAAAGCGGATTCCTAACTCTGTCGTCGCAGAGAGCGCTGGTGCCGTCAGAATCATCACAGTATCGGCCTCCAGGTATGGAGGATAGAAAGCTATACGTAAAATTGTATCTGTTCTCCATTAACTGAGCACCTCTCCATGATACGTACGGGGAAATGAAGGTGTAGCTCCACCATTCTTGACCTCGGCACTAGATGCAAGTGTGTGATCCGCGAAAGAGCCCCCGGTGTCCACTGGATAGAAGACTAGGTGGCCCCAAAGCCAGTCTTCGCGCTGCGAAGAGAAATATCTCGCCTCTTCTCGGCATCAAATCCCGGCCACACAGCCCGTAGACCCTCACTAAATTCAGCGAGGGCGGCTGCAAGTATACGAAATGAGCAGTCCCAGACATTAGGCGCAATTCTCCGTTTTAGTTGTTGTACGGAGTAGGGGAGGGGGCACTCTGCTACAAGCCGGAAGATCGCGGGTTCGATTCCCGACGATGTCATTGGAATTCTCAATTGATTTAATCCTTCCAGCTGCACTATGGCCCTGAGGTCGACTCAGCCTCTAACAGAAATGAGTACCAGGAATCTTTCTGGGGATAAAGGGCGGCCGACCCGTGAGGCTGATAACCTCACCGCCATCTGTGAGCCGATTGTTTATAAAATTTGGGAACCTCGACGTCTCACTACCCACGGCCCCCACGGCCTGTTACAGAGATAACTTTGCATTTTACCCTTACGGAGTAGGGCAAGGGGAGAATATTACCAAAATAGTACAAAAGATGGTGATTTCATAAGATTATTTCTGCTTATTTTGGCAAGTTCACACCACAGCTTGTGGCAGGGAGACTAGCGCACAAACATTTGAAACAGAATGTATTACCGTACTTGAGGGTTTTTCGAAATTTTATACAACTACAGCGAATATTTTTCGAGCTCACGCAGAAGAGTCGGACATTCCACTTGTCAAGATGGGCAGATCCATAATATTAAGGTAGCCTCACGGCCGCGCTGCCAATTCTGATTGATATAATTCCATAATTGCAATATATACGATAGGATATATAGCGCCGAGAAAATAATTCTTGTGACGTGTACACCTATTGCTAGGCAACGACTGGATAAACACATTCCAGCGCAAGCAAACTCGCGCCACAGTAGGACGTCTATTATTATACAACGGATTAATAAACACACCTCCTTAACAACAGAGGCTGTGTTTTCTGTGTTGCCCGTGCAAGGTGGTCATAAGGAAGTTTTCGGCATTGCAGAAGAGTAGTCGAGGAGAGTCGAGTTGAGAGACGCCAGCCTGCCAGGATATGAGTTTGGGAGCCTAGGAATTGAATTGAGTCAACTCTTCGCAATTGGCGGTTGCAGAATAATGGCAAGAAAAGAATTAGGCTGTGAAATGAAGACTTCATATGACAGTGAGACTGTTATGAATCCGTTGCCAGGATACGACTAGCGAAGACTGAGAACACTAGTGCGTGTGTAACTGTGAACTCTCAAGCGATTGCGCTGTATTGCTTGTAGTCCCGAGTTGTGTGTATAAGGCGTCAATAAATCCAATCATCCAATCCAAAACCCGTCTTATAAATCACTCCTACATTTGGCAGTATATTATTATGAATGGTGAGTAGGTAAGGGTTTGGAAGAGGGTTGTCGTGGCTTGTTCCAAGGTACTGTATTGAGGAAAATGAATCAGGATAGTTGATAATCATGCAGAGATTTGAACCGAATTCTTCAGTCACAAAATTCTAGCATATTACCGCTACACAAAATTTCTTGCTAATGTTTTCTGGATTTGAGCCTTGTATTATACATACAAAGACTGTTTAAATAATTAAATCTAATTCATACGCGAATATACGTATATTTTATAACACCTGATACTGTCTTTTCGTCGTGCACTAGCCGCCACTGTACAGACGAACCTTTCTTTGCCTCACCAACTGCATTTACACACGCACAATTGGAAAAGAAAAAAGTTGTAGTAATTTATTCTAAGTTATTTCCGTATCAATGAGAATGCCCGTTCGGGATCAATATCAAACCACTTGAGCTGGTAACAAAATCGATCTTGAGTTCCGAGACAAAGTTTCTTGAATTCTGGTGTAGTAGGACGGTTTAGAAAACGTCAGTTGGATAAAAATGTGGCACATGAAGTAAATTTCACCCAGACGAATTAAAAAACCCTTCAAGTTTAAACAGAGCCCTTTTTATTGACGTTCTGAACGAATCCGAACCCGAAATGCTTTAAGTTACCGGGTCTCAGACCGAACTGTGTATTGGACATAGACTTTTGTACATGTTTCCCATGTTACGTAATGGGCTTTTGTAGATGTACGGATGTGAAACTTGGTCTCTAGCCACAAGGATAGAAAATAAATTAAAAGTGCTTGAGAAGAGAATGCAAAGGGGATCATTTAAGCCTATGATAAGGGAAGTTACAGAGAATTGGAGAAAACTGCGTAATGAAGAGGTTTATAATTCATGCTCTTCACAGAATATTATTGTGGTGATCAAATCAAGGATTTTGAAAAAAAAAAACCAGACAGCTAAATGCATATAAAATTGCACTCAAAAGGGAATAGTCCTCTTCTATGATCTAGGCGTTGATGGAAGGGTAATACTAAAATTGATCAGGAAAAAACATGTTGTGGGGATGTGAACTGGATCCATTTGACTCACGATAGTAACCAGTGGCGGGCATGATAATGCGCATTCTAGTGTCATAATAGTCGATGAATTTCTTGACCAGCTTAGCGAGTGTCAGCTTCTCAAGAAAGGCTCAGTTCCATGGAGTGTGTTAACACAGTACATAGAAGTGTCGTGAATAAGAGATAGATGGCAGCATAGGAACAAAGAGGTACAGACTTTTCATGTAATTCACGCTTATTTAACTCCTGAGAGAATTTCTTAAAAGCAACACCCAGAACTTATCAAATACTCTTACGCGTGTCCATACTCTTCACGCTACTTCAAAGAAACTGCTTCTAGAGTGGACACATGAAGCTGAATTTTCGTATGTCAACATTAAAAAATAACAGAACTCGGTACAGCGACTGGCTGCGGGCTTGACTCTCGATGAGTCGGAGTTCGAGTGCCTGTAGAGGCAAGACTTTTCTCTGTCCCACAGCCGTCCAGACCGGTTCTGGGACCCACCCAACCTCCTATCCAATGAGTGCTTGGAGATCTTTCTCCAGGGGTAAAACGGCCAGGGCGTGAAGCCCACCACTAACCTCCATCTAGTGCCGAGGTCAAGAATACAAGGATCTGTACATCCACTCCCCATACACCTTTCTGTCCTTGTGCTTCATTAGTTAAGCTCAGGAACAACTTTACCTAGAAGTCTTTATAATGATTTGTTAGGGATGAAGAAGTACCCGTCTAATAACAGAACACGTGTTATGTATAGACTCTCAAGATATCCCGAATAGAAGCACTGGCCCTTCTGATCCGGAATTATTTAGGGGGGGGGGGGATGTGAAACCTGCCCCTTCAACTGTGAACAGTTATGTATCCTGTTAGTGACTTCGCAACAGTACAAATTATACGCTGCAGTGGAAATATAACGACGAAGCATTTCCTCAAATGGAGACCACCATTGCAAGGGGAAACGCATAATTTCCAATGAAGTAATTATCGATCCGGGTAATGATTTCTTATTCCATGTGTTATCTAATGACGTACTGTCAGCTGCAAAGAAGAATATGGCTGAGGTGAGTGCATGCTTCCTTATCGTGAATTGTTAAGAGCGGATGGATTGGCCATGGGCTGCTATTTAGTTACAGTACCTGAGTTTGAGACACAACCAATTCGTATATAAATTTAAATTGAACATAGACTTCTAATTAACCCTTGAAACAAGGGTTCTTACAGTTTGTACCACTTGGTTTGACGCTAATTGAACTGCATTGTGCCCACTGAGTTTGTTTATGGGTTTCGAATGATTCTCGGAATAAAGAGCGATTTGTCTTCATGGCTACGAACCAGTATCAGTACGGTAGGAACTTAATTCTTAAACATTATTTAGATGGGCTTCATGCTACTCAGGTATAATGGATTCCAGGGATATTTGCTTCACGGTTAAAGGTGGGCAGCACGTGAAGCGATACCTAGTGCCCAAATAGATATCTCTACGCCTTTTGTTGCTATACTTAGGCATGAAGGCGTTTTATCCTTAAATATTGTCACGTGTTGGGTGTATGTCACATGACAAATAACTTTACGCCGTTCTGGATCTAGCGAATTTATTGCACATTCGCTCTCACAATTACACAATTCACAATTTCACAATTACTGCCATCGGCAGTATCACAATTGCTTCTCCAGTAGTCATTCATTCCGTCGAATGGTAGACTGCAACTGACTGGTTACTCTCTCTCTCTAGTAACTCACTTCTCACTCATTAGTGAATAGTGTTCGCTGCTCCTTATTTAAGTTCGGCACGGACAACACAAAAACAGTTACATGATAGGTACCACTGTTACGTAACGTCGTGTTTACCGATTGCCTAGCAACAGTCGTTGCACGGGCTCCCCTGTTGCTTGACGCCGTGTTTACAGGCGTTGCTGGGGAACGCTGCCGAGAGTTGTTTATAGCTGCGTAGTAACCGCGGCGTACCCTGTTACGTCACCGCTGGAGGGAGGGTGTCCTGCATAGCGCAAATACGCAACCTCTGGTTGGACACGTCAACATGTTATGTTGCAGTACCAAGAAATTGACTGTATGTGATAATTACATCCAAAGAAACAGCTGAAATTTATGATTTGCAATATTACTCGTATTATATCAAAGCATTTGTCGCGTAGTTACATAAGTGCGCATGGCTGTTGTGGGCTGTTTCTTTACTAACTTGACTCTTGTTCCGAAGAAGCAGTCCTCGTAGATTTACAAGTTACGGCGTTCTAAGCCATTTCACCTATTCATGCAAGTTTTTGTTAGAGCGTAATTCTGTACAAGAGCCATGTGCGCTCAACCGCTTCCGATTAACTGGCGGACAATACCGTGGTGGTACCAGAAACAGAACGAAGCGCGCAAAATGCCGTATTTCTGATTCAGCGCAGATTTTAAAAGTCGCTGTCTAATTTTCGAGAGTCACCTCGCTACATTCAAGCACGTATTGTATAATGTGTGCCGTAATGCTGGCAGCATCAAGCAGTACCACAAGTTTCTCCATGAAAGGAAGACGTAACCGAGCCTCCCGCTGACTGTCTATTTCCTTCTCCTGCTGGAACTGCCTATTTCCTTCTGCCACTGGCTCTTCCTATTTTATTCTCCCATTGGCTCTGCTCATTTCCTTGTCCTGCTGGAACTGCCTATTCCCTTCTCCCACTGGCTCTGCTTGTTTCCTACTCCCGATGGCTTTGCTTGTTTTCTTGTGCCTCCTTTCTTCTCTCGCTGGCTTTGGCTACCTCCTACTCCCAGTGGCTCTGTCTGCTTCCTGCTCCCGCTATCTCTGCCTACATCCTTCTCCTACTGACTCTGCCTACTTCCTTCTCCTGCTGGAACTGCCTATTTCCTTCTGCCACTGGCTCTTCCTATTTTATTCTCCCATTGGCTCTGCTCATTTCCTTGTCCTGCTGGAACTGCCTATTCCCTTCTCCCACTGGCTCTGCCTGCTTCCTGCTCCCGCTATCTCTGCCTACATCCTTCTCCTACTGGCTCTGCCTGCTTCCTTCTCCTGCTAGCACTGCCTATTCCCTTCTGCCACTGGCTCTGCCTCTTTCCTTCTCTCACTTGCTCTGCCTGCTTCCTCCTCCGAGACATGAGTCGCATCAGTACTAAAGACAGAAAATTTTCGTGATACTGCGATGGTACTCGGTGGCTCAGGATCGTTCTTCATTTGTCAACTGATCGGGAATTCACTGAGCTAGAACTGAAGATTCATCACTGTCACTCCAAACGTCCCCGTAAGATACAGCCCTGAACCAAGTCAACAGAGCTTTTTCTACAACAAGGACTCTTAAGACTGTTTGTTCCCATGGTGATCGCAATCAGAATTTGAAAGGCATTTCTCAGTTTCTTCCACGTGGCCTACGTTACTTGTTGCGACCTTCCGAACTTTCTTCAGCGCTGTTGGTGCAAAGTACACGTTGTGAAACTTCTCTTTATGCAGTCGTCTCCAAGTTCGTAGTCTTTCGTATTCTAAATATTCCGCTCAACATCTCGAGAAGGAAAAGAACTCAGTATCAGATTGTATTAACTGCAGGCAGTTTCTGCTGGACCACTTGCCGATGAGAAAATTGGCTTTGAACAAAGTGAGAAGGTGGCGCCGTACAAATCAGTTCAGATTAATATTTTTTCAGAAAAAATGAAACTCGTTTCGGTGGAGTGAAGGCTAATGATATTAGACAAAATGTCAGTGTAGGCTCTGTAACTAACCGCCTAGAATTAGGACTCGAGATTTTAATACAACTAATACAAGACACGCAATAGGACACTATTATGAATTGTATCCATGCAAGGAACGAAAACATATACATGCAGATTTGAGTGGACAGGGCAGTTTAAACAGATGTCAGAAAATGGATTACAGGTATAAAAAAAACTTTTTATTTCCCATCTTCAAGGAAAGAGAGATTTTGGTGTAACATGTAAATACTGGACTGAAACCGATACAAGCTTAGACCTGTAGTCTATCCTTGAAAAGGAAGAGTCGAATAATAGTAGTTTCTTCAGTGTATACGATATATATTGGGGGGGGGGGAGAACCCATATACCTCTTACATAAATGCGCCCCTAAAACAAACTCCGTGGCCTGTAGTCCGCGAGCGAACTATACCGACCGAGCGACCGCCGCTTGTCGGCGAAGTTAGTGCCAACTTTTGCTGATAGAGGATGTCACGTGGTCAGCGGAAAGGATCCCCACGGCCGTTAATTTCGGTTTTCTAGACCGGAAATGCGCCCCTAACTAGGCGTTAAATGAAAAGTATATACTTACTAAGCAACTCCAGAAAATCCGTGGTTTTGTGCAACGCAGTGGTTCATTATCGTGTAGCATAATTAACTTCATGGAGCCGAACCCTTCTTGAGAAGTCGCCAGTTGAAGAAAGTGCCATAAACGAACCTTATTCTGAGCCACTTTAGTCCAAATCCCACCTTCGCATCTTAAATCTGAAAGATCCAGTTTTATATTATTTCCTGTGTCTTCTATGTGGCATTCTACCTTCAGCTTTTCGGCCCAAAATGCTGCATGTATTTCTGATTTTCCTCATGCGTTCTACAAGTCTGTCTCATTTCATCCTCCTTAATATAACAGCCCTAACAATATTGGATAAATACAAAGCATGGAACTCTTCATCCTACATCTCCTTGTTAATTCCTGTTAGGCCCGAATATTCCTTCAAGTATTGTGGTTTTGAACATTTATTTGTAGATCCTATTCAGACTATTCCTCCCTGAGGTCTGTGAACATTCTTATTCTGGTCGATGTACTCAGGAGCCAGGCGTGGAGTTCGGTCTGTGACCTTACAGAAGTACCGGTATGCGTATAAAGGAGCCATTATGCTGGGCCGATACGTCGCAGCGTGGATGACACTCGGTGAACAAGACCGTGATAATTACGGCCGTCGCCAGTGCTAACTTTAGCATCAATCAGACTTCGCCAGAAGCGGCGGCTCCCGCAGACTTCTTGGAATCGCACGCCACGACTGTCTCATCACGCCCGCTGCGTTTCGTAACAGCAGAGAGGCGCTCAGTCTTCTTGTCTCGCCCCAGGTGCAATAGACTTTCAGTAAGTATATTGTAAATTTAGGATATTACGTAACTAGACACGTGGTGGTTTACACGCTGTTCTGTTAGGATGGATAGAGCAAGCGTTGTATGTGAAGAGTCACGAAATACATAAGTTTATACCTGCATTTGTCTGTACTGGGGTTGTGTTTTTACGAAGGGGTCAGTAAATAGTTCACAAATGGATATAAAACGTAAAACATGTGATATTTGAAACTGGAAAAGAAAAAAACGTTCATTTCTCGACATATCCTCCACCTACGTTGATACACCTGTCCCATCGCTTTACCAGTGCAGCATAGAAGTCTTTTTGACTATTGTCTCAGACACTTCTGCACCTGATCGGGTATTATCTGTGACTTTCCAACGTCCTTGAGAGAATTTATCAACCATCTTCTGAACCATTTTACGTAAGAAACATTTCCCACTGTAAACATGAAATACTTCACGAATATCCTTTGCTTCCGTGTCTAGTTAAGCCAGGATGGTAAGCGTTGGATACTGCTCTCAGGCCTGTGTCTCGGTTTCAGCGCGGTGCAATTAGCAGTACGAAAAGCGAGATACTTTACAGACGGCGTCCTACAACCTTGACGGGGCTGGTGATCACCGTTCTCAGTAATCTTTCACATAATAACATGTTAGCTCGATAGATCTATGTAATTTGATAGTCCATTTCTCAGGCGGCTCTCCGACCCGCCCACCAAACGTCACAGCTCTCCCGCAAAGAAACACGTCAACATCCTACAGGTGTCCCAGGTTAACTGTTGCCTGTCCTGCTAATATTCAGAATCTTTGTGCTCTTATCTGAGGGATAGCAATTGTGACCTCCTCTATGTGATCGAACGTCACGATTGAGTGTTTAAAATTCACTTCCTCAGACCCAGTGACAATTCTGCTTTCGTTACTTAAACTTAGCAACAGGGCGTTGAGGAAAACATTTGGACCGAAGAGAGATGAAGTGACAGGAGGCTGGAGAACACTGCACAATGAGGAGCTTCATAACTTGTACTCTTATCCAAGTATAATTATTATGATCAAGTCAAGGACGATGAGGTGGGCAAGGCATTTAGCACGAATGTGGGAGAGAAGGAATGCATAGAGGATATTGGTGGGAAAGCAGGAAAGAAGGAGACCACTGGGAAGACCAAGGCGCAGGTGGGTGGACAATATTATAATGAATCTTAGAGAGATAGGATGAAATGGTATGGATTGGATTAATCTGGCTCAGGATAGGGGCCAGTGGAGGGCTCTTGTGAACACTGTAATGAACCTTTAGGTTCCATAAAATGCTGGAAAGTTCTTGAGTAGCTGCACAATTGGCAGCTTCTCAAGAAGGGCTCAACTCCATGAGTGAGTGAGTGACTTAAACTTAGTTTATGGAAGAGACTGTTCAAATCATTTACAGTTCACGGATTTATTAAGAACTGAGAAAATAAAGAATTAAATGCCTTATATGACAGGATGTGCATGCGTTTTCACCACTATCACTCTTCAGAACTCAAAAATCAAGGCGGTATTATGGTTAACACTTCTATTTCGTATTAGGGACGTACGAAGTTCGAATCTTGTCCTTGAAATCGGCTATCCTTATTGAAAATTTTCGTGGTTATCCTCAGCCTCTCCATTTAAATTCTGCAACTGCCGCTTCCTTCCTGATTCATAATCACGAATTAAATATCCACCGATGAAAACCCAACGCCAAAATTTGACAATTCCCTTCTGTAGCGGATAGAGGGTGTAGCGTGGTCAGCGCAACGAATCCCCAAGGCCATTAATATCGGTTTTCTGTACCGGAACCGCCATTTTTCCATTCAAGTAGCTCCTCAGTTATCCTCACGAGGCTGAGTGGACCCCGTTCCAGACCCACTACTTCTCAGAAATCCTGGTAGCGCCGGGAATCGAAACCGGACCTCTGGATCTGTAGCCAAGAACTCTGAGCACTAGACCACAGGGGCGATCTTCTATCCAGTAACATGACTGAGAATCTGTAACTAGGAAGCCAGCCTTTCATACTCGAAAAGTTCACAAGGCAATCAGCTTTGAACCTTCTGAACATCGGAAGAGGTTTTTACCGCCCAACTCTTGAGTTGATAGAGGAAGAAGAAGATATTTTGACCTCCCGGATAGAATAGATCTAATAATAGTGATTGGCAACAACCACACCTACAGACGGATAACAGCGGATACCTCAGCGTGTGTCTAATGGACCCAAAATAACAGCATCGTCCTTGCTTCTGTCTACGGAAACATTCACATACACACGAACACGTGCTCCCATCCAATGGGTACTGAGGGTTAAGCGGCCGGGGCGTGAAGCTTACCATTCACCTCCAACTAGTACCGATGTCAAGAAAACGTGGACCTATACATTCACTCCCCCATACTTCTTCATGGCGTAGTATTTTATTGGTTAAGCACATGGACAACTCTACCATGGTATAAGGTAAGTTAAGGTAAAGTCCCGCCGGTCACGGTAGCCGAGCGGTCTAAGGCATGTACTGTCTTCGCTCGCTTGGAAACCGGGATCGTGGGTTCGGATCTGTTTCCTGTGAGGTACGAACTGAATTCTTATATATTATTCTTATACACTGCCGGTCACGGTAGCCGAGCGGTCTAAGGCATGTACTGTCTTCGCTCGCTTGGAAACCGGGATCGTGGGTTCGAATCCCACTCAGGGAATGGATGTTTAGTTTGTGTGTGTGCGTTTTTCTGTGTTTGTGTACAGGTAGAGGCCTTGCGACGAGCTGATCACCCGCCCAAGGAGTCCTACCGAATGTGTAAGATCTAGAAAAACCGAAGTGAACGGAGTTCATGGAGGTAGGCCTAGGCCCACTGGGGCTGTAGTGCCAAGGGGAAAAAAAGGTAAAGTCCCTGTGTTTAACTAATTAAGCACTACGCCATGAAGGCGTATGGGGGAGTGGATATATAGATCAACATTTTTCATGACCTTGGCACTAAGTGGAGGTAAGTGGTCAGCTTCACGCCCCTGCCGCTTTACAGCTCCCCCCCGGTACCCATTGGATAGGAGGTTGGGTGGACTCCAGAGCCACTCTGGACGACGTAGGGAAGATTCTTGACCCTACTGGGACTCGAACTCGGTCCTCTTGCTCGTCCAGCCCGTAACTAGTCGCTATACCGACTCATTTACCGTGATATAACTTCAAATAATTGTATTAGAGAGTTGAATAAAATGTTACCGGATTATCGACTAATTAAGCGTAATGAAGGTAGAAAGAGACACAAAAAATAAGCAGGAGGATCGAGATAATTACATCTTGTGGAGCTTCATTCTTCATCGGATGTTATTAAGATGGTCAACTCAAAGAGGATGAGAAGGTAACAGACATGCATTGCGCACGAGAGAAGTGGGAAATTCGTTCAAAAGTTTAGATGGAAATCCTGAATGAGGAAGTAAAACCACCTGTGAGACCTAGACATAGACGGTCGGGTAATGTTAAGTCGATCGTCGTTCTGTACTTTTTATGCGTGATCTGCTTCGTATGTCCTTCAGCGTAATGTAACCTTTGTAACTGAAATAGCGTCTTTACGGAAGAGGAGAGGAAATTCTTGGGCATCAAACTGAGGATTATTGGCGCTCGACGATCCATGATTGTAGTTATCGTGAAGAAACTTTTGAACTGTAAGGTGTCGTCGTAATTATGCTCGATAAGAAATTTGTAGTTATATGGAGTGTGGGAAACTGTGAAACCAGATGTCTTGAAAAGCAAACGACGATTCTTGGTATGTTTGTCGAACCATTCTGTAGCAGAAAACTTCAGATTTCAGGATTAACCTCGGGGTTCCGGCTACAGATAATATCACAGAATTCCAGTCAGTGGTTCGGTATGACGTGCTCCTGGTTAATGCGTTCAAACTTCTCCGCTACGACGCCAAAGTACCCCGTCATGGCAAAGTGTGTCTACCGCCTTTTTTACTGAATCAAGATCTGTGACTTCGTATGAAGTACCGCCGCGCACTTTAACGCGATGTGGAGGTAATGAATCACCTTTACCTTTTTTTTATTGCTAGTGGGGTGGGACTAAGTCCCTTGTACTAGGGCCACTTCTGGCCTATTGTACCAGCCTCAGATGACAGGTGAGGGTGAGTGTGGAGCAATTGGTGGAATGAAGACTGGCAGGGGAAACCGAAGTACTTGAAGAAAACCTGCCCCAGCGCCACTTTGTCCACTACAATTCCCACTTGACAAGAACCGGGTTCGAACCCGGGCCGCCGTGGTAGGAAGCCAGCGACTAACCGCTTTTGCTATGGCGCGGCCTAGCTTTACCTTAGTATAAGGATTTCCTGGCACATGTTTGATAAGTACTTGGGTTACGGGTTGAATTATCAGGTTCAATTCCTGGAATGGAGGGGAATTTTTCTGTACTTCCAAGTCCTTCTTGACCCTGAGTTGCGACCCAGATTACATTTCAATGCATATCGAGCACTTAGTGTATGGTCACGTATGCCTTAACCTTGGTATTATCTTACGTTTATGTGTATGCATGTAGTGTACATTAATATGGTCTCATTATGAATGCCTCTGCAGAACTAAGCCCATTGAGTATGTCCAGTGAAACTTCCGGCATGTGTATGGAAAACATTCTGGCAGTGACAATACAATTGAAATGCATTTCGTACGATTCAAGGAGACTGGAAGTGCCTTGAGAGAAACATCCGGTACACCTTACGCTTGGGTACATGACGTCGAATACGTAGCACTGTAATTTCTACGAAGCTTTAAAATGCATTTATTTGCATATCGGTACTGCATACTGAAACGAGGGCTTTGTACGGTGTGTTATATCGTGTTTATTTGGCATTTCTTTGCTGAACAATTAGAACCAGTTTAAGATTAACAGTTCCATTTCACAGCTCCCTTACTACCTCGAATGTTATTCGCCATTTAACAGATCCGAGTTAATATTAACAGATAATTCACACACTTTGCCGTGCCGTAGCTCGGCTGGATAGACGCCGGCTTCACACCGCAGTGCTTCGGACCCAATCACAGATGCCTTCGTGTGAGATTCGTGTTGGATGCCTTCTCCAAGTTTTTTTTTCGGTTTTGCCCTATCATTCTGTCACTGCTCCTTACTCACCCTCAAGCGTTTCTTCAATTATTACATCTTCTGTTTTTATGTCTCGGGCTTCATCTCTAAAGGGGCACTTGGCTGGTTACAAAGTGAGAAAGTTACACACTATTGTTACGTATTTTGTTCGCATGGAATTCATAAAATTAAAGGATATGAAATTTCGTGTTTGTACAGCACACGTTTAAACTACAAACGTATTTATATACAGTATAGGCCCATGATGCCGGTCACGGTAGCCGAGCGGTCTAAGGCGTGCACTGTCTTTGCTCGCTCGGAAGCCGGGATCGTGGGTTCGAATCCCACTCAGGGCATGGATGTTTGTGTGCGTTTTTCTGTGTTTGTCTACAGGTAGAGGCCTTGCGACGAGCTGATCACTCCCCCAAGGAGCCCTACCGAATGTGTAAGATCTAGTAAACCGAAGTGAAACGGAAAGTTTCATGGAGGTAGGCCTAGGCCCAAATTGGGGCTATAGCGCCACAGAAAAAAAATAGGCCCATGATAGAAGACGATTTATGATTGGCGATGTGTGTGTTATTCTTGTGTTGCAGGGAATTAGTTACTTTCATTGGTTGACAGAAGGCGTTAATCGTTGGCCTCGATGCATCATTCGATAACAGTTGAATGATGTCGAAAGGAAGGAAAGTATGAAAGTTTATAGATGTTTCCTGTTGAATTTGCAGTAGGTCCTTTCCAGTACTGTGCTTAAACCGATTTGGGGGGGGGCGTTGATGTAGGTGAAATGACAACAGAAGTTTGCTTTTGGTCGATACTGGTCCAATGTATACCAAAGCGTACCTTACTTGAAGGTCACACGCATCTTAATAATTTCCTAAAAGTGGTCTTTCTTTCGTTACATAGCGTCTAGGTTACGGGCTGGGTGACCGAGGAACCGGGGTACGATTCATGGAAAATCTAGGTGTTTTTATTTTTTCTGCAGAGTCCATGCAGGTTTCGAGGTCCGCCTAGCTTCCAACAAACGGGGTGCCGGGGACTTTTCCACGGGGTTAAAGCCGCCTGAAAGTGAAGCTCACTATTTATGTCCGTCAAGTTCCGAGGTTAAGAATGCGTGGAACTATATCCCTACTTCCCCATACGTCTTCATACTATGGTGCTTAATTAAGCGCAGTACGCATTTAGATCACCGAGCCACATAAATATTAACATCTACAGCTTCATTTTAAACTTTCTATATGAAGTGTGTTAACAAAATACAAAAAAAAGTAATTCATATCTCCGTTCATTGTCATTTGTATGATTTATTGCTTTATGTCCGTATCACCGGACTTGTGTCTCCACTAAATGAACGTCAAGGACAATCAGTAATGATGTTGGAAATGTGTAATTACGTCCCTCAAAATTTCAGTCCACATTTGTCTTCTAGACGGTCACGGTAGCCGAGCGGTCTAAGGCATGCACTGTCTTCGCTCTCTCGGAAGCCGGGATCGTGGGTTCGGATCCTACTCAGGGCATGGATGTTTGTGTGCGTTTTTCTGTGTTTGTCTACAGGTAGAGACCTTGCGACGAGCTGATCACTCGCCCAAGGAGTCCTACCGTATGTGTAAGATCTAGAAAAACCGAAGTGAACGGAGTTCGTGAAGGTAGGCCTAGGCCCACTGGGGCTGTAGTGCCAAGGAAAAAAAAATTGTCTTCTAACATATCATTATATAACTAACATATTTATCATAAAGGTAAAGGCAAATCTGTGTCCTTGCTTGATTGATTAAGCACAATGCCATGAAGACATGGGAGAGTGAAAGTATAGCTCCACCATTCTTGACCTCGGCACTAGATAGAGCTGAGTGATCAGCTTCACGTTCCCGCCGCTTTACCCCTGGTACCCATTGGATAGGAGGCTGGGTGGGTCCCAGAGCAGGTCTGGACGATTTGGAGAAGAGAAAATCTTTTCCCCCCGTCGTTCAGACTGCAGTCTGTCGCTATACCGACTCTGCAAGTTCACCGTGCATACCGGAAAATAGTTGGTCTCAGACGTGGAAGATTGTCGACTCTTGGAATGTGGCGTCGTGTAGTCTGGTAGATCGTTACCAACATTTCCGAGGATACTACTGCTTCAATCGTTAAGGCTCAAAGGAAGAAGGCAGAAGTATTTCCGTCCGAAACGATAATGACGTTCTACAAAATTAAACGGCTGCACATGCCAGAAAACAGCAACCTACATAGTCACTTCACTGAGAATCTCAACTCCCACAGCACAAGGCTTTATTTACATCATCATTTGCCTCGCTACCGTAACGTCCTTGGGAAAATTTAGAAGAAATTTAGACACACCTGTTCTTTCTGTTGGACTGACGGAACGGTTTCTGGCATGTTTTTCGCCACCTTTTCCTCATTCTGTTCAACGAAGACGATGTATCATGTTCCAGAAATGCTCCTTATGTCATCTTCCAAATCCGCATCGATTTTTTCTTCTTTATCACGATTAGTGGAACGTTTAGATAAGAACATTTCAGTGGATGGACTGTGTTATCATTCCAGTCTTTTAGTCCAATTTCCTATTTTTTTTTAAAAATAAAAGCAGGCTTATGCTATTACCATGCTGTCTGTGTGCCTGTGTATCCCTCCTATCAACTTTTGAATGGCTAAACCAATATTTATTAAACTTGGTATGTATACCATGGCACTTAAGCCTATTTCAACGGCGTATTTAACCCTGTCGTTGCTAGGTAACGGCTAGGTGTAAACTTTATCGTGGCAACTAATAAGATGAATTGTTGGACGCGTCCTTTTCTGTGCTATCCGTGTCGTATCAAAGGGAAGTAGACGATTAATTCTTCTCAGAACTTCTGGTTATTCATTGCATTGAACCTTAAATTGTGATCGCCAACATAACCGTTGAGTTGACCGTAACTTATTAAAAATGTCGGTACATTCGAAGCGGCTGCGATTCAGTCAGATGTGAGGTTCTCACTTCCGTAACTATGACGAATACAGTCTTTCGAGATGTAACGCCGTGTAGTCTGGTAGCTTGTTATCTACGCTTGTGACGACCCTGTTATACCCTGAATATGGAGGCAACAGATTCCTCCGAAACTTTGCTTACAAGCTACCAGACTACATGGCGTCACATCCCAGAAAAAAGTAATCATCATTATGTTAGATCACGATTTCTTCTTATTCCCTTGCTTAACATACACACTGCTGGTGTTTATTCTGTTCTTAATTCAGTCTGTTTTAAAAAATAATCAAATGTTTAGATATATACGAGTATGTATGTATATATGTATGTGTGTGTTTATGTGTGTGTGTAGAGGAAAAAATGCCGGTCACGGTAGCCGAGCTGTCTGAGGCATGCACTGTCTTCGATCGCTCGGAAGCCGGGATTCTGGGTTCGAGTCCCACACAAGGCATAGATGTTTGATATGTGTATGTGTTTATTCTGAATTTGTGTTGTCCTGTGTTTAGGTAGAGGCCTTGCAACGAGCTGATCACTCGTCCAAGGAGTCTTACCCTCTGTAAAATGTTCATGAAACTGAAAATCAGAGGCCAGGGCCCAAAGGGGCTGTAAAGCCAGCAAAAAAAAAAAGGGAAAGGTAAAGTTGTTCGCGTGCTGTTATTAATTAAGCCTCACGCCAATAAGACGTATAGAGGAATGAAGTATAGACCCACGTAAGTTCTGCACTGGATGGAGGTGAGTGTTAAGCTTCACGTTCCGGGTCGCTTTACTCCCGGTGAAAGAGCCCTCTGTAGCCATGGGAGATGATATGGGCCCCAGAGCCCATCTGGACGCTGTGAAGAAGAGAAGACGTTACTTGCACCGCCGGGTCCCCCTGCCGTCCAGCCCACATCCGGTCACTATATCGACCGAGTTGTCTTATGTGTGTATGTCGGGAGTTGTTTACTGCTGAGTAGCAACGGCGGCATCCCGTGTTACGTCACCGCTTGTGAGGGAGGGGGTGTCCTCCATAGCGCAACACGTCACAATATATATATTTAAGCATACATAAAGCTATTTTACAAATGATCTCGTGGTCTGTAGGCTATATGTATGAGATAGCCTCTTACACATAAATTACTGGTTTTGGGAAACGAAGGTTTCAAGATAACGTTTGAATTTGAGAAGTGAATAGTCAGTTTTAAATTTAGGGTATTACATGGTGAGGTGTTTCGTGATTTCTGCAATTCACTTAAAATAATTTGAGTAGTGAAATAAAGTATAATACGTTGGAGTAGACAAGACATGCACATTTAATTGCTGGGGGATATTTCCTGGTAATCTACATCTTGGAAGATCATGAAGAAAATTAGGAGAATATTATTAAAATCGATCTTAAGAAATATTTATGAGAAAGTGCAGTTAACTGAAATAATTCAGAATCTTGGACGAGAGTCCGTATTTTCAACATGGCGTAGCGACTGGCTACGGGATGGACGACCGAGGGGCCGGATTTCGAGTCCCGGTAGGGTCAAGAATTTTCTCCACATCGTCCAGACCGGGTCTGGGGCCCACCCAGCCTCCTATCCAATGGGTACCGGGGGTAAAGCGTGAAGCTAACCACTCACCTCCAGCTAGTGCCGAGGTCAAGAAAATGTGGAGCTATATATCAACTCCCCCATACGTCTTCACGGCGTAGTGCTTAATTAGTTAAGCACAGGGACAACTTTACGTTTTTTAAGTCTCAATCTTGTCAAGTAGCAAGTTCTGGTATTAACAGCGTTGAACCATTTGCTTCTTCTTCCTAAAGAGTTCAGTTTATTAATTAGTTAAGTTAGTTGTGAAAAATGACTGAGTTATGTGTAGAAGCATTCGTCCTTCTGACTGTGTCCATGGTACGCTGCACACGTTACATGCAATTAATTGCGTGCTCTCGGACCGAACTGATGACTACTCTAGATATTAGTTTATGAAGTTTTTAGAAAAACCTGTTAAAACTTCCTGCTGTGCTCAATGAGCGTAGCTGAGAGTTGTATAAGCATCTGTATTTCTTTTACACATTGTAATTACTTGTAATCTAACGATGCGAACATTACAAGCAAGATATGAACAATATTTCCCACTAATAATGTCAGTGAAATTCAACCAAATTACTCGTAGAATTTCTTAACTACGAGATATAGTAAGCCTATATAGAAAAAGGAATTTTAGAACCATTATGAGATAACTTCCTCGAACCACTTTTGTAGGCATTAAAAAGTTTTAACAAACATTCTTTGGAAGTGAAATTCTCTGCAGAAAAGGAGAATTACTGAATGTGGAGAGAACTGATGAGCTAAAGATATGCAGTAGACATCAAAGAGAGCCGAGTTAGAAGCGAATTGTGATTCCTAGAACATAGAGCCGTACAGATGCCAGCTTCTTCAGAGGGACACGGATTGGAAGTCTCGTTACCATGGAGGGATTTGGGCAGGAACAGAACGCACCGTGTCCTTGCCTTGCTTCACTGAACACCAAGCCTACTTGCCAATAACCTCAAGAGTGACTTTTTTTATTATTATTATTGCTAGTGGGGTGGGACTAAGTCCCTTGTACTGCGGCCACTTCTGGCCTATTGTACCAGCCCCAGATGATAGTTGAGGGTGATTGTGGAGCAATTGGTGGAATGAAGATTGGTAAGGAAAACCGAAGTACTCGAAGAAAACCTGCCCCAGCACCACTTTGTCCAACACAAATCCCACTTGACCAGACCCCGGGATCGAACCCGGGCCGCCGCGGTGGGGAGCCAGTGACTAACCGCTTGAGCTATGGCGCGGCCCAAAGGATTGACTTGGTCTGTCTATTGATTTTTACCTAACGACGCTTTCTCAAATGTACTATACTTCACACTGCATCGAATGTGAAGATTATTGCAAATGGAAAATTGCTAAGAGCACTGAATGAAAAGGTCACGGTATATTTTAAATGGATATATTGGAGTTTTCTTGGACGTACGGAGGAAGATCGTGACAATCTCAATCAGGATAAGAGATGTGTGAAATAAATGTCGAAACCTTGATCTTTCAAACACGAAGCAGGAGTGTTTGCCACTCAACTGCGACGGATCAGTTTCGTTTGCTACCGCCTGTTCAGGCATACTTTGCAGAGTGACCCTCTTGCGAGGTAAACTCATCTGTAACTGTCTGGCTTTAACTGCTAATGACATGCAAGTTTTAAGACACTGTCTGGGGATCCGCGTCTCTTTTCCATTTTCTTCATGGTCAGATAGAGGTACTACCCCGGCCTCAGATGACGGAAATGAACCCAACTTATTAAAATATAGACACACAGTTGCAGTTCCCTGCTAAATGGAGTAAGCCCAGGGTCAAGAATGAAGTGAATAGTTATGGACTGGACAATCGGAGTTCAGTTCTCTGTAACGCAGTGGTTTTCTTTTCGCCACAGCGTCCAACCTGGACTCATATCAAAAGTGTAGGGTGATTCTAAATTATTGTCGGTGTTTCCACCCTTTCCCGGGAGTTAGGCTCTCTTATTGCGCAGCTCACCACTCAGCTTTGTACATTATATACAAGTAGTTCTCACGTGTGGTCCCCGGACCCCTAAGTGTTCGCGAGCTTAATTTATTTCCTCCTCTTATAAATAACGCCGTAAGCGGTATTCGGACATTAAAACATTTCATATAAAATATTTCTTTTGAATATGTTTTAAGTTGATATGCAGATGATTTGGAGCCGAGATAGCGCAGTCGGTATAGCGACTGGCTACGGGCTGGACGACCGAGGGATCGGAGTTCGAGTCCTGGTAGAGGCAAGAATTTTCTCTTCTCCATGTCGTCCAGACCGGTTCTGGGGCCCACCCGGCCTCCTATCCAACGGGAAACCATGTTTTTTTTTTTCCTTGGGGGTAAAGCGGCCGGGGCGTGAAGCCGACCACTCACCTCCAACTAGTGCCAAGGTCAAGAAAACATAGATCTGTATATTAACTCTCCATATGCCTTCATGGCATAGCGCTTGATTAGTTAAGCACAGCGACAACTTTATCTGCCTTTGTGGAGATGATTCAAATGTGGAGGGATGAGGGGCCCTTGAATGTGTAGTGTGTTGCTAGGGGGGTCCGCGAACTGGAAAATTTTGAGATACCGTGCCGAGATTTAGAATCAGTGGAGCGTTTCCGTTACTCCTGTATACGCCTTCGTGTATTTGCACTTTAGTATAGAGGCAAATTACATTTTGTTTTCACCTTACCGCATTCAGAAACTATTAAGATCTCAACTTTCATGTCAGAAAGTGTAGAAATGCAGCGTTTTCTGCTTGCATTAAAAGTGTCCGGCACATGTTTGTGCTGTACTGTAAATCGTCCGATCCACGCATTTGAAGTTGCCTTTACTGAAGTGCCTGACTGTGAACAGTAGATCCAGATGTCTTGAAAGAAAACAAACAGATTTGCGCAAACTGGCAACACGACTCATCTGAAGGCGGGTGAAGGACTTCTTATGGCGCCATATTCTCCTGGAGCCTTCTGCGGCCCTTGTAGGCGACTCCTTAAAATCAGACACAACTGGAGTTTCTTTCGTCTGGTTGGAGGTATACAGACCCAAAGCTGTTTGGTACCGGGTGATTAAAAATAAATTTCTATTGCCGTTTGCAGCCTTCGTTCCTGAGAAAGTTCTTTGTGGCTTCTAGTGATGATTTTAAATAGTGTAACTGTTTTTAGGCTGTATGGAATTTAAGGAGGAGGCGAGATGGCGTAGTCATTATAGCAACTGGCTGCTGGGCTGGAAGACCGAGGGGTCGAATTTGAGTCCCGGTAGGGTAAAGAGTATTCTCTTCTCGTTGTCCAGACCTGTGCTGGGGCCCACCCAGCTTCCTATCCAATGGATACTGGAGGTTTCTTTCCCCGGAGGTAAAGCGGCCGGGGCTTGAAGCTAACCACTTACCTCCAAGTAGTGCCGAGGTCAAGAAAATATGGATCTATACGCCAATTCCCCCATACGCCTTCGTGGCGTAGTACTTAATTAGTTAAGCATAGGGACTATTTCATGGAATTTAAGGTTTTCACAGCAGGCAGTGTTGAGACTGAGGTCCTTAGGGTAAAAATATAAAAACAACTGGTTCCTCCGAGATGCCAGACTACATGGCATTGCATCCGAAAAGATAGTCTCGAATGTTAGACTGCTTTCCGAAAAGAAAAAAGCTGCCTTGTAGTCTTCTCCGTATCCTTAGGCTCTGGTGGCCTGTGTCTAATGTGTAATAATTTCATATATAATAGTCAAATCACTTTTATGAATTTGAGTGTTATGTCTTTCGGAATCTAACAATTCTAGAATAACAAACGCATCGGTCATCAAATGCATTTAAATCCTATCTTTTCTAATTTCTTCATCACTTCGAGTACTTGAAAATGCAAAAGCTCCGAAAATGATATTGTCAGAAAAACGTGAGATGTGCCGGTTTTAATTTGCCAGACGAGTGACTGCCGAAACATAAAAAAATAGTTTCCATGATATGCGGCCGTAAATAGTTAAAAATTTGGGCTGTCAAAATCAACGGATATGACAGGATTGTTGCCCCGAGATCTGCAAATCGTATAGAAGCATCCATGCCATCGCTTGATTCACACCCAACACGTTCGGATGGGAGACGACCCGACAAGAAGAGATCCTACGCAACACAACACAAAACTGAAAGCAGAAGTGAAACACTAGATACTTGAAGGACTAGTAGACAGGATTAATAAACTAGAAACAAAAAAAAAGAGTATATAATTTAAAAAGAAACAAATAAATACAGGTTCCAGAATGTCAAAATGTCAAAAAGTTATTAATCTGAAGAAGTAAGTACATTCACCAAAGAAGGAGAAACGTAATAATGCTAAGAATACAAAACAGTGGACAGAGTAAAACAGCTGGAGAATTCAACGTAATAAAAAGGCAAAAAACGTGAAATTGTAGAAATAAGTAAATTCAAGGAATTAAGAAAAAGAAAAAAAGAGTGTATTCCTGGCCATCCAAGTCTCTTCCTTACATTCACAACTTATTTTCATAAGGTCCACTTTAATATTAGCCTCCCATCAACGTCTGGTTTTCTTCCGTTGAAGTTCTTCATGTAACATTTTCCCGTTTCTTGTTTTTACCTCGAGCCCTGCGTGTCCACACGCGGTAGCGTAGTTGGTTGAGGCACTATACTACAAGCCGGAAGGACGCAGGTTTGATTCCGGATGAGGTCACTGGATTTTTTTCAATTTACCCAATCCTTCCAGCCACACTATGACCCTGGGGTTGACTCAGCCTCTAACAGAAATGAGTACCAGGAATATTATTGGAATATTCTTGGGGGTGAAAGGCGGCCGGCGACTAGGGCTGACAAGCTTGCCGCCATCTGTAAACCGATTGTCTAGAAAATGTGGGAACCTCAACATCTCACAACCCTATGGGCCTCCACGGCCTGTACCAAGGATAACTTTACTTACTTTTTGCCCTAAATGTCCCTCTCATTTTGATGGATTCTTCATAACATTAGGTCTGCTAGCTGAAGGGAACAAGTTCTCTTCATGTGGGATCAGCTCCGTACGATGTTGAGAACAAACTCGCGGTTTCACAAGAAGATTCATAATCTGACCTCCAAACTTCAACTGCTTTAAAGGATTCATGCTGCTAACTTTAGGTATGAGTTACTGCTTTCCAGTCACATTCATGCTCGAGTGATATGACGTGTACTTTCAGTGTTACGCAGAACTACATGTCTATTTTTTTTATTGCTAGTGGGATGGGACTAAGTCCCTTGTTCTGCGGCCACTTCTGGCCTAAAACTACATGCCTACCTGCCGGCATTATGACCTCATACGTGCTGGAAAACATATTTCAGGATAAGTAAAACAAATGACGAATAAGAAGAAAGCAGTCTTCTGGGATGTGGCGCCGTGTAGAAATTGTTAACCGACGTTTCGGAGGAACGTATCGCCTCCATCTTCAGGTAGAAGACAAGAAGAAATCCGCGAGCGAACCAGCTAGTGCAGATGCAACAGCTACACGGCGCCACATCCCAGAAGACTGCTTTCTTCAGTCACCGCCGTGAAAACCTCAAATCTTACAAATAAAAAATAAGTGTCAGATAATTTCTTTCATGAAGCTCAGGAAGAAGTTAGACATTCTTTACGGTCGCCATTCTTGTGTGAATAAATGACGATAACTTTGATTTTTGCACGAGAAGCAGCCCATGATCTGGAATTAACTCCAGGCCAAGGCAAAAGCTTTCACGAAATAAATCATGTTTTAAATATACATTAAGATGATGGACATTTCATTTATTTTCCAAGGTAACATTTACAAAAAAAAAAAGATAGGAAGAATTGACGATGTATTCGCATAGAAAACTGCTGCAAACAGGTGAGACTGTTATATTCTCAACGCCGCCATGTTGTATCTAATGCCCAACTGTTGCTTTTTCCTAGAAACGTAATTTGAAAGAGTGCCTATACATCTACTTGATTGTCCATCTCTTAGCTAAGGCATAGTCGACGATAACTGAATATTGTCACGTTTATGTGGTGATTATAGACGGATTTTGTATTGATGACCGGATTTGTTAGACTGTTTGGTACAGCGCTTGTCTACACTTCACAGTTCACTGTTAAACACACACACACTAGGGTCCACAGTCACGTATTCACTAGCCGTTGCTTGGTAGCGGCTTCTAACGGCAGACGTTCCACTTACTCTGGGTTCCCGAACTGTCCCCGTGCCTCAGCTGCCAGCTTCCAACAGCAACAGCTCACAACTACTGAACCGCAGTAGTCCTCTAACTAACTCACAGACTGACTATCTGACTCTGCAGCTAATTGGCCCTGCTTATAACATCTGGGCACGGACCGCGTAGAAGATACCGTCACTCTGTTGCAGTGCAATTGTCGCCGTGGAAACATGCTTGCCTGCAGAGTCGTTAATTTTCAACGGCTATTGTATAGTTCCTTATTTCGAGTCGTTGCTTAGCAGCCGATTCATGTCATAGTATGTCAGCAGTGTAGCTTAATATGACACGGTTCTGTCTGGTATTTTTACGTGTGCCGCAGACAAAACGTTGGAGGTGGTTCATAGCCATCTGCTTCTACTGCTTCGGCAGTGTTTGCTGTGATCACATGTTAACGAACTTTTGTACTTGGTGTTGTTGTTGATGTTGGTGGTGTTGTTGTTGTTGATGATGTTGTTGTTGTTGTTTTTGTCCTACTCGAAAGTGTAAAAGAACATAAGCTTATTCTATTAAAGCACATAATTTGATTTCTCGTGCGTTAGTTTACTGCCTTGTCGGTTCCGCTAGAAGTTTATGTATTTAAATGTGTTATTCAACCTGGGAAACTTTTATATGTATTGTGTTAGGTTATAAGTTTGTCTAGTCCGAATTTCTCCTAGTGTCTAGGCGGAGTAGCGACTTGACGATTTGCGGGGAGCTCTAGGACGAAAGCGTTCTGTAAATTATCACTTAGAAATCAGTCTTATTTAAAACGTTTTAATTCGGATAGGCGATAAATGGGTGCAGATCACAGTGGCCGCGCGGTCTAAGGCATGAACGGTCTTTGCCTGCTCGAACACTGGGATCGTGGGTTCGAATCCCACTCAAGACATGGATATCTGTGTGTATTTATTCTCTTTTTGTGTCGTTCTGTGTGTATGTAGCGGCCTTGCGATGGGCTGATCCCCGTCCAAGGGATCATACCGACTGTATATATGATCAAGAAACTGAAAAAGCGTCCAAGGCCTAACAAAGGCCCGTAGAGGTAAACGTAGGTAAAAGCGAATGATTTTCTTTCACTATGAAATGTACGTGTAAAATGAAAGTATTCAAGGTATTTGTTCCTTTGTCGTTTATTTACGAAGTTCAGTGTTCAAAATAAATTGAAACAGAGAATGGGGCACTGACATTAAAATGCAACTGCATTTTTAGTAATCACCTAAGGGACTAATAAAGATGTGCGATAAGAACATGTTGCCTATTTGATAGGGAACCTATTAAGATGGTAGAGCCGGGATAGCGTGGTCCGTATAGCAACTGGCTACGGGCTGGACAACCGGGGTATCGGGGTTCAAGTCCCAGTAGGGTCAAGAATTTTCTCTGCTCCACGTCGTCCAGACCGTCCAGACCCAACCTCCCATCCAATGGGTATCGGGGGATCTTTCGTCGGGGTCAGAGCTGCAGGGGCGTGAAGGTGACCACTCACCTCCAACTTGTGCCGAGACGAAGAAAATGTGAATTAATACGTCCACTTCCCCATACGTCCTTATGGCGTAGTGTTTAATTAGTTAAGCACAGGGACAATTGTACCTTAGCCATTGAAATGAGAATTACTTAAATCCGATCAGCATACAAATGCTTAAAAAATCATGTTTCTCTCTCGCTCTCTCTTTCTCTTCTGAGGCAGAATATCAAAATTGTATCAGTTCAAACAAGCGCTAGACTGTCTGGATGTAGTTAAATGTTTGGTTACTGGATTTTGAAATCAATAGAAATGGCCGTTCTTTTATATAACAACATTAAAAGGACAGTTGGAGACATCTTGTATTGACACTTTATTAACCAGTTCCGTACCACGCACGAGATATCTCGCTTAGAAGAACTCATTCCTTTGTTCATGATTCGATTGGTATTCGACAAAATAAGCGAAAGAAAAGTTTCCTACTGTCGAAGGTTAAAGCTAAACAGTTCATCAGCAATGTAAATGTGTGTGCTGCCATGGAACTATACTAACAGAGCAAATTTTTAACTAAAAGTCATCCTGCAAAGATTAAATCAAACCATTGTTTACTATGGGACGTACTGTTGAAACTCATCCCCCCACCCTGTAACTTGGTGGACGCGTGATCCGTCCGTCTCGTTACCATCAAGGTTACTGAGGAAATATTATTGAAAGATCAAAGGCCCGCGGTGAACTGTGATATTTCTTTTCCAAGAGGGAGCGTTGCATTCCCAGCCGCAGAACAGTGTTCTGAACAAACTGACGTAATGAAGCATTGCATCCTGATGCCTATGTTCGGCGAAATAAATCTCAAAAGAGTTCTATAGTGAACTATGTTTTCTCATTTAATTATAAGATAAACCCTCGGTAGTCCTGCTACAGTTAATCCGGGTAGAAATGTGACAAATTCTGTTCACAATTGAGTACATTTACACGTGGGATTTAGGAGCAAGAGGGATTAGAGCAAGAGGATGTAAGACTGTGTTGAGTGCAGCTGGGAAGATTGAAACTCCGCAAGAAAATATCCAAGATTGGCTAAAGGTCGCGCCATAGCTCAAGCGGTTAGTCGCTGACTTCACGCCGCGGCGGCCCGGGTTCGAGCCCGGGTCTGGTCTTGTGGGATTTGTGGTGGACAAAGTGCCACTGGGGCAGGGTTTCTCCGAGTACTTCGGTTTCCTCTGCTAGTCTTCATTGCACCAAATTCTCCATCATCATAATCACCCGGTGCAGATACAATAGGCCAATCAGTGGCCGACGTGCCGAGTGGACCTAGCTAGACTCCACACCCCACTATGCGAATTAAAAAAAAAGATTGGCTTGAGCTGGATGGAGATTACATTTTCTGACAGAGGAATAAATTGCTGTAGTGGTATCTTTTTATCTATTTTCATCAACACTACTTATATTATTAATTTTCCAATTATTTATTTCCTTTGTCTTTTATGGTTATCATTTACTTCATTAATCCGGATTAGCAAGGGTTTCCCTCAGAGTCTCAGTTACTTCAAAAGAATATTTCACGTAATTAACACGGGTTAAATTAGACTGTGCCGGTCACGGTAGCCGAGCGGTCTAAGGCATGTACTGTCTTCGCTCGCTTGGAAACCGGGATCGTGGGTTCGAATCCCACTCAGGGCATGGATGTTTAGTTTGTGTGTGTGCGTTTTTCTGTGTTTGTGTACAGGTACAGGCCTTGCGACGAGCTGATCACCCGCCCAAGGAGTTCTACCGATTGTGTAAGATCTAGAAAAATCGAAGTGAACGGAGAAGTTCATGAAGGTGGGCCTAGGCCCACTGGGACTATAGTGCCAAAGAAAAAAAAAGACTGGTATTCTGGGTTATGAGACAGTTTAGTTTCACGGTCTGAGTGACTCGCGGTTTCTCAAGAAGGGCTCAGTTAGTTTCACGGGTCATCACTTAGGATACTGCGCAGGTGTCAACAATTTTAATTTTTAAACTTATCATTTTCTCAAAAGCATGTACTGTCTTCGCTCGCTTCGTGGGTTCGAATCCCATTCAGGGCATGAATGTTTGGTGTGTGTATGCGCTTTTCTGTGTGTGTGTTGCCCTGTGTTTAGGTAGCGGCCTTGCGACGGGCTGATCCCCCGTCCAAGCAGTCCTACCGACTGTGAAATGATTAAAAGAATAAGAGAGAAACCTCGACACCCGTGTAAGGGTATAAGATGAACAGATAAAAAAAGAAATCAATTTCTCAAATCTCTTACCGCAAGGAACATTTAGGCCTAAGTAACTGAACACTGTACGATATAACTTGGTCAAATAATTGCCCTTTAAATGTGATGCTGATCTTGTAAAGGTTACAAACAGCAACTAACTGTTATTAGTTATAAGATTATATAGGGCATTGTCCATTATCTTAGTTATGTTTGAAATTATACGACGTTTCGGAGGATCTGCTCCCCTCATTAGGTGCTAAACCGGGGAAATATCCTACTAGATTGGTCCCGTTAGACAACGATAGCTTCCATCGCTGTAATTACGTCAATGGACAATTTCAAACGTAATAATTTTATAACAGAATTCTTTATTGTTGTGGTACTGAACACTTATTTATATTGTCACAAAATGTCTGCTGACCTGTTAATCTTCTGCTGATACTCGTGACTTTCACTTGGAAGCTTCACTGCAATACGGCTTCATACACAAAATGTCAATAGAGGGTGAGACTGTGCCTTGTCACATGTGGTGTGCCATGGGGTAGTACCTAGCAGACAACAAAGTACTGCGGCATGTACAGTCAGATTTTCCTGTCTCCGGCTGTACAAGGTGGGGAAAGGAGGGCGTTTAGAGAACACTGATGCGGAAGTGGTGGTATTGTACTATCCACTACGAAAACATTTTATCGCGTAACATTACTTAATGTATTTATTTATTTCTGTTCCTATATTCTGTGTGAGTCGGGGTAGCCTAGTCGGTACAGCGACTGGCTACGGGCTGGATGGCCCAGGGGTCAGAGCTCGAGACCCAGTAGGACCAAGCATTTTCTCTTCTCCACTTCGTCCAGACCGGCTCTGTGGCCCATCCAACCTCCTAACCGATGGGTACCGGGGTCTTTTTCCCTGGGGGTAAAGCGGCTGGGGAGTGAAGCTGACCGTTCACCTCCATCTAGTGCCCAGGTCAAGAAAATGTTGATCTATACATCCACTCCCCCATACGTTTTCATGGCGTAGTGCTTAATGAGTTAAGCACAGGGACAACTTTTTTTTTCCTTGGCACTACAGCCCCGGTGGGCCTAGGCCTATTTCCATGAACTTCTCCGTTCATTTCGATTTTTCTAGATCTTACACATTCGGTAGGACTCCTTGGGCGGGTGATCAGCTCGTCGCAAGGCCTCTCCCTGTACACAAACACACAAAAACGCACACTCACAAACTAAACATCCATGCCCTGAGTGAGATTCGAACCTATGATTCCAGTTTCCACGCGAGCGAAGAGAGTACGTGCCTTAGACCGCTCGGCTACCGTGACAGGTCAGGGACAACTTTACATTTACCTATATCCTGTTCTAAACAGTTAACCTGATTCGGTACAGCAGCTTTAAGAAATAAAATGCAGTGAGGATCTTTTTTCCGGAATGAATCGTGTCTTCGTGCTTTGAACGAAATTATGTCTCTCTCTCTCTCTGTCACACTTGCGTGACGTCACCTCACAGTGCGCAGAGTCTGAGACACGATATGAGGACTGTATAAGATGTGAAATAATTTGTTGGTGAAACGTGACAACTCCTCACATTTTCCACTTCTCTCCCTTCCAGATTTATAAGGCCTGGCTTACACGATGCTAGTTTTTGACCCTGTTGGTGCTAGCACAAGAACCCGTAAGAGAAATAGCACTGCGTGTACACTTCAAGGATTCAATATTCAATAACAACTCGACTAGAAAGCTTTTTGCATGTTTGTTATTTCTGTCACAAGTTCAGACTTCAGTATGAATCTTAACTTGGCTCAGGCGGAATCAGTGTGACCTGCGACAGGCTGATCCCCCGTCCAAGGGACCCTATAATCTGTTTCTAAGATACATATTTTCACGTTAATTTCAGAATGGGAACAGGCCAGACGGCCTGATGGATAAAGAAGAAGGATTCCCGCAGTAGTGTGTTGAAAGCTACGATTAACATACGTCTTCATATCCACTGGCGCCCCCACTCTCTCGTCTGTTTCATATTGTCACGGTTTTGGAGTGACTATAGACGGAGTTTGGGTTGGTAATCGGATTTATTGAATGCTTACAGAATATAACTGCAAATAACTACGAGAATCTTACTGAGTTACACACTCCAAATATCACTGTAACTGCACCACACATAAAACCTTCTCAATTCTTCCCTAGCCGTTGTTCCGTAGCGGCTTCCAACTGTGGACGTTCCCCTTGCTCTGGGCTCCCGAAATGTCCCTGGCCTTAACTACAGCAACTCTCAGTCCACTGACTGACTGACTGACTGACTGACTGACTCACTCACTCACACACCAACTACTGTTCATGTCGCTCTACTCAACTCCACTGACTGACAGACTGACTGACTGAAATCTAGGCGTATTCTACTTATAACATCTCGGCACGGACCGCATATAAAACACCGTTCCTCTGTTGCTTTCCCGTCTGTTGGGATGCCCAAGTGATCGGTATTCAGCCATTGTCTAACAACGGCCGTTGTTTAAGGAGCCATTATTTAGCAACGGCTGTCGTATTTCGCTCTCCTTGCCTAGCAACGGGTTTACATGACACAATATTAACAAGTATTTTAATCAATTCATAAACATCCCAGGAACAATTACAGGGCCCTTTGTCACGGAGTCCATCTCGAATACTCAGAACGAACCGTGTGTTATCCTCGTCGCCTGCTACTCCTGCACCGAAGTTCTCTTTCGCGTTTAACAGTACGGGAAATAACACTGTACATGAGCTGGAAAGACGCGGGGAAATTACAGCTAGTTAGAACTTGCGCCGAATGTATCTGCCGCGACGAAGAACAGGATAATTGAACAGTCCCCACTATTCTACCTCTGCCCCCTTCCATCACCGTAGTTGCTGTATAGTCGGTCCTTTCTTAGCCTCGCGTTGTTCACGTTGCTTAGCAGTGCAAATGCCTGGAAAGTAATTTTCTTATCCCGTGCCGACATTTCCACACTGCTCCGAAAGCCAGTAACCTGCCATTCACTGCTCAAATTGCGCCGTTGCCAACATCAGGGAAACTAGTGAAAATTGGGCTGTGCACATACTTAAAGAAAACTCAGTTGTCTTAGTCTGCAAGTGAATTTTATCGACCGAGCGACCGCCGCTTGTCGGCGAAGTTCGGCGAAGTTAGTGCCAACTTTAGCGGATAGAGGGTGTCGCGTGGTCAGCATAACGAATCTCCACGGCCGTTAATTTCGGTTTTCTAGACCGGAGCCGCTATTTCCTTGAAATAGCCCCTTAATTATCCTCACAAGGCTGAGCGGTCCCCGTTCCAGACCCACTACTTCTCAGAAAATCTGGTAGCGCCGGGAATCGAACCCGGGAACTCTGGATCTGTAGCCAGGAACTTTGACCACCAGACCACAGAGGCGGTCGTGCATATACTTGGTAATACCTTTATATGACGTTAGCAGCAAGGAGACTATTTTTTTTCCCCTTGGCGCTACAGCCCCAGTGGGCCTAGGCCTACCTCCATGAACTTCTCCGTTCACTTCGGTTTTTCTAGATCTTACACATTCGGTAGGACTCCTTGGGCGGGTGATCATCTCGTCGCAAGGCCTCTACCTGTACACAAACACAGAAAAACGCACACACACAAACTAAACATCCATGTCCTGAGTTGGATTCGAACCCACGATCCCGGTTTCCAAGCGAGCGAAGACAGTACATGCCTTAGACCGCTTGGCTACCGTGACCGGCCGCAAGGAGACTATAGAGAGGCCAATTCCGTGGCAAACATAAATTACTATGCCTCTTTCTCTGCAAAGATCAAAGTTCTGTGCTGAACTACGGACTTTTATAAGAGCATTGTGATCCTAGCTTTCTGTGGCATTGGAATGTGTAAATATTATCCGTGTTACAACATTTGTACTTCTCTGCCC
>NW_019733355.1:476246-612239 GCF_002891405.2 Cryptotermes secundus
GCAAAATTACGCGTTTCATAGCGACTGCGCGAGTCCCTGTTCGCCATTTCATGGGCGGTTCAGGGCAGCTAAATACAGCACCGCTTGGAAAACCCAGGCGTGTATGGAAGGATATGATATTCCCAGCATTTTATGGAACCCGAAGGTTCATTACTGTGTTCACAAGAGCCATCCACTGGTCCATATCCTGAGACAGATCAATCCAATACGTACCATCCTCTCTCTCTAAGATCCATTTAATATTGTCCACCCACTTACGCCTTGGTCTTCCCGGTGGTCTCTTTCTTTCTGGATTTCCCACCAATATCCTATACGCATTCCGCTTCTCTCGCATTCGTGCTACATGCCCTGCCCACCTCATCCTCCTGGACTTGATCATTCTAATTGTACTTGGAGAAGAGTACAAGTTATGAACCTCCTCATTATGCAGTTTTCTCCAACCTCCTGTCACTTCATCCCTCTTCGGTCCAAATATTCTCCTCAACATCCTGTTCTCAAACACCCTCAGTCTATGTTCCTCCATTAATGTCAGAGACCAAGTTTCACACCCATACAGAACCACAGGCAAACTTATAGTTTTGTATAAGGATATTATATTATAAAGAAGGGTGGCAAAATTCAGTTAGCTCATGATAAGGGCAAGTTACCGAATCTGATGAATACGGTAATGAACTCTTTGGGGATCCATAAACCGCAGGAATTTGATTATTTCTTGAGTAACTGAGCAGTTGTTAGATTCACAAGAAGGAATCCGCTCTCTGGGCTTAGCTAGATAGTGATCTGTGAACTTGTTTAAAAATGTAGCTTTCCTAACTCTATACAGCCCAGTGGTTACTATATATACCATTTGGTTTAAACTTACCTGCATCTAGTGCCGAGGTAAAAAATGATGGAGCTCTACCTCCACTCGCTCATACGCTTTCATGTCATGGTGCTTAATTAGTTAAGCACAGGGATAAATTTACCTGTACCTTACAACCTGGTAATCGCCGCAGATTATATTTATAGATCTTGTGTGATCTTTAGAATAGAAGGAACAGCTATTATTTCCCTAAACATCTTTAATAGATTTGTCTTTGTAATTCTGCGGTCTAGAAAATAAAAATTAAGGGCCATGGGGATTCGTTGCGCTGACCACGCGACACCCTCTATCCGCTAAAGTTGGCACTAACTTCGCAGACAGGCGGCGGTCGCTCGGTCGGTATAGTTCGCTTGCGGACTAAAGTCACGGAGTTTGTTCTTTCTTGTTTTGTCTTTGTAATGCAGTCGTAGCGCGATTTCTTAATGCTTTACTTAATGCTTAATGCTTTAACTTTAAACTGTTGTTTAGATTAATTTCAGGCTTATAAACGTTTGAAGATTTTAAATACTTTCCCCTCCCGAGAGAGTCTGGATGCTTCAGTCGTTATATTGAAGGGCTATGAGCTGGACGGTCGAGGTTCGGTTCTCGGCAGGAGAAGAATATTTTCCTCTGCTCCGCAACGTCTAGACTGTCTCTGGGTCCAAGCATGTTATCCAGTGAGTACCGGGGATATTTCTCCGGGCCGGGGCGTGAAGCTGACAACTCACCTGCATCTAGTGCCGAGGTCAAGAGAATGTGGATCTATACATCCTTTCCCTCCATACGCCTTCATGGCGTAGTGCTTAATTAGTTAATCAAAGGGACAACTTTACATTTACCTTTTCTTTAACCCTTTTCTCCTAACCCCGAAATAGAAACATGGAGGCTGCTCCGTACTGCTTGTGTGCTGCTATCACTACAGTGTTAGTACAGGCACGCGCACAGAATGCGTCACGTGGGCTTAACACGCAGTAACCTGATGGTATTCTTACTGTGCAGGCTGAGAACGCAGGTTTGCTTCTCAGTGAATAAACTTTGTGTGTTCTTCATATTCCTCATACATTTCTCTATTCACTTACGTTAACCTGAGGGCTCTTATGCTTTTTTCCTTATCTGCAGGGAAACATAAATTTACTCTGTTTGTGTGTCTGTCGGCCGTGCCATAGCTCAAGCGGTTAGTCGCTGGCTTCCCATCGCGGCGGCCCGGGTTCGATTCCGGGTCTGGTCAAGTGGGATTTGTGGTGGACAAATTGGCGCTGGGGCAGGTTTTCTCCGAGTACTTCGGTTTCCCCTGCCAATCTTCATTCCACCAATTGCTCCACAATCACCCTCACCATCATCTGGGGCTGGTAAAATAGGCCAGAAGTGGCCGCAGTACAAGGGACTTAGTCCCACCCCACTAGCAATAAAAAAATAATTGTGTGTCTGTCTGTATGGTCCTCAACGGTAAATTCGGGTTTTACGAAACGTGGAATGAAGCCTGAGATTCGAGGTTTTAACGGCTGGGATGGGGACGAATCATATTGCGTCTTTTTGTTTATGGTAACTTCTGACTTGGATTCATGAGGTGCCCAACTTGAATGGACTGGTACACCAGCTATCCTGACTGTGGTTTGTCATGTTCTTTCTTAGTCCCTCTAGGCGAATACTGGGATAGTACCATAAATTACTCAACGACTTCTTCCTTCCTTCCTTCCTCATCTTTTCTGTTCATTGTTCACTGTCGTACAAACATCAGTCGGTGTACGGTCTGAGCTATTGCGAGTGTCGTTAAATAAATTACAAATACAGCGAACTAAAACGCTATGTTTATTCCGTGAAGTTGGTAGAAACTTTCGGAGTGCCAAAATGCCTCCATCTTCGCAGTGCCCATATACCAGACTACAACATGGCCTCATTTTCTGGACGTTATCGCATGCAGGGGCCTCCTGAAACCATATTTCCTGCTACCTCTCTGTAATCAAAACAAAATTCCTTATGCATTTCTCATTTCTCCATGCTCATTGTCCTTTATTTACTCACCCTAAAAAACTGGATGAAATTTGGGTTCTTATGCCTGTTAATATCAAGATGACGGTCTCCTGAGATGTAACATCGTATAGTTTTGTAGGTTGGTACAACTTTTATATCTTGGAAATGGAATCGGCAGGTTCCTTACGAACCAGACTTTACGGAATCACATTATAGAAGGCCGTGCTCTTAATGTTAGGCGAAGCTTCTCATTACAGAACAAGAAAAGAAAGAATGAAAATTAGAATTCTGTATATTAAAATGTTCTTCATTCCTTCCTTGTCCTGATGCACCATAAGGGGCATATATTTCTTCCTTAATGAAGCAAGCACAAGGCAGTAGAGAGCAGACGTGTTTCTCCTTCATATTTCACAAAATAGCACGAATTGATAATGAGGGCTGTTTCTTGGTTAGAACCGCCTCCAGGTTACGCACTCAGTTATCTCACTGCGATTGTCAGTTGTGTTCTGCATGGTGGTCCCTGTTCTCCGAACCAGTTCGATATTGCCAAAGCACTGCGCAATTTACTAACCTCTCATTATGGGGAATTCGGTGAAAGAAATTTTCCCTCGTTGAGTCAGCCGTGGGATTTCACAGTTTTCACCACGTGAGTCGCAAATTGATGTGGTTCTTCAATGACATCACGAGATTGTGATCCGACCCTACATATATCGTATAAGCCTACAGTTCCTTATGTTTGAGTCTGCGGACTACTGTAGTCCGAAGGGCTCAAACAGTTCACATTCTTTTTTAATTAAGGACTTAGAACCATAAACTTACTGTACGCCTGTACTTTAGGCAATCCATGGCATCAGTTTTAACCCTTTGAAGCACGACACTCGTTTCAGTAATGCAGTTCCTACATGCCAGAAAACACGCTGAATCCGCACCACAAAGATCAATTTCTTACTGCTGTTGGGGAAAATAATCTCTGTATTGTGAGAATAATACAAAACCCACAAATGCTCTACACTTTAGGCAAAACAGTTTTATAATATTCTGATATTATAATTGAAAAGAGAGCCGTTACTGGGTTTCTGAGCAGTAAGCAACTCATCAGCGTAACAATGATTGCAACAGAGGATCGGTGTTATCTGCGCGGTCCGTTTCGAGGCTGTATAACAAGGACCAGCTGCCTTTACGAGACAGTCTTTGAACGGCATTTTATGAGTTTGATATGAGATGATCGCCAGCCTGCGAGGACGTGAACCCGAAAGGAGAGGAACGTCGCCGTTAGAGGCCGTTACCAAGCAACGTAACTGAGAACACTAGTCTTTGTGTGAGAGTAATCTGTAGAGTGTAGTTACAAGCTTTAAAATTGTTCGATAAATCCAGTTACTAGTCCAAACACCGTCTATAGCCACTCCATCGCGTGACAATATTTATGAATGACAAAATGTTCCTTTAAGTTAAATTTTTTGTTTTTATTTCATATCGTGTAAGATTTTAGAGATACTTTTTCTGAGCTCTTGCAGTTTCCTCCGTTCCACAAGGTCGGGCCAACCCATATACCGCCCCAAGTGGCGAGAACCTCCTTCTTCCCCTCAGTTAAAGGCAACTCGTATTCATAAAAACTTCGTAATAGTTAATAACACGAAATTCTCAGACGCCGTGATGAAGAAAGGCAGTTCTTGAAAGTTATATTTGCATATTGCATAACCTGTTCTGATAACTGTCAGTTAATAGTCACGATATGAACAAAAGGGAAATATAAATTAATTTTCATTTAACATTAAACAAAAAAAAAAGGAGTTGTGAAATGTTCCGCCCCTAAAATCGTGCCGCCCAAGGGGTTCGCTTGGTTCCCTTATGCTGTCGTTGCAGCCCTGCTCTTCCATTACAACATATATACTGTATTTCAGAACTAAATGAAACAGCCGGAAAAATTACGGTTTCATATATAGTGCCGTCACATTTTATGGAATTTGAAATTGTGTGGTATAAAACATATCAATAAAGTCTCACTTTATGCTCAAAGTTTGAAATAATGCGAGTCCCAAAAAATATTCGGCAGAAATCACGCATGTGTTTCAAAACTTGTCTTGAAATATGCAAGGTCTTAAGGAAAGCATCCTCGCATGAAATGCGACTGCAGTGAATGTTAATCTTCAGTAGTCTGTTCTGTGGACGCTTGGTAAAATTGTTGTGATGTAACGGCAAATTAAAGTAGGTGTTTCACCTGCTGGAGGTGGCTAGATAAGCTTAAAGGCCAACTGGCCGTAAAGTTTCCAGCGGTGCTGTTGAAAGGCTTAAATAATTGTTTGATAATGACTTTTCCCTCTTCTGCTTCGTATAATTCTTAATGCTACTCCGTTGAGAGCATTCTGCTCAGCTCTCTGAAGTGAAAGAGTGTAAGAGGAAACTGCGCAGTGGCAGGCGCTTGGAACAACAACAGTAAGAACAAAAATGAGGTTTACAGAAATATTCAGAGAAAATTACGTTCTGAAAATTCTAGCTGGTTTGGTATTGTTAAATTTAGAAACCCCGTAAAGATGAAAAGAGATTCGAAGAAGCAACGAATGCTTGCGTCACCTTTCGCCTGGTGTTAACATGTGATGTCATATATAGAAGAAGATAACAGTAACTATTTAGAAATGGAGGATGTTTTAATGTATACTAAGGAATTTATTCATACCAAAGAGGGAGGAAATAGATGGGTAACTGAAGAAAATATATAAAAGCTATTATTTTCATATAATTTTCAGATTAATTAATTTGCAACATCATGGGTCTCCTGTGCATTCTTATATAAAGGAAGTATCGAATTTCCAATTTGTCCATGGAGGCGTATGAGGGGCAAGATATCAACGACTGATTCGATGTTATATAACATCAATTTTATCTTGTTTTATACAATAACTTTTAGTTTTTATATAATCTGACTTATCGTATTTTTACGCAAAGTATTTTAAATGATTAATTACATTGTATCCAATTAATGTACTGCAGTTCAATGGTATATGTTTGTTAATATGTATTTTCCTGATGATGGCCGTTAGTGGCTGAAACATGTAGCGAAACCATAGCTGGGAGCTGTCCTTGATTTTTTTCTGTTTGTTGTGTTGTGACGGTCAATAAAGAGTTGTAGAAGCTATCCCAGTAGCAGGCCGTGGAGGCTCCCACAGAGTCTAGACAGTCGACTCACAGATGGCGGGCAGGTTGTCATCCTTACGTACCGGCCGCCCTTTACCTCCCCAGGAAAATTCCTGGTACTCTTTATGTTAGAGGTGAGTCGACCCCAGGGCCACAGTGCGGCTGGAAGGATTAGGAAAAATCCAGTGACCTCACAGGCAATTAAATTCCAAACTTTCCAACCTGTAGTGCAGTGCCTCAACAAACTACGCTACCGCGTGCTCTGAAGAAAGATTTTTACAATGTGTACTATATACTGAAAGCAGTAAATACGTAGCAGCGTTTCGGAGGACCTGCTGCCTCTGTCTTCAGTCATTCGACATTATGGATCATGTATTTTATCGTGAAAGATAATTCTTCTACCCTGAGCATGGATCCAGGAAGATCCTTCGAAACATTGACACCTATGTACCGAACTACACATCACATCTCAGAAGTTTGCAGGCTTCGCATTTTTGATCCGTTTCAGTTGCTTATCTGTTCAGGCTCCTCAGGTATCATCTTGAAAACGGAGTAGCCATGTCATTCGGTCAGGATTTTTTTTTGCGTTGTGTTTTAATTACTTTTTATTTAAATAAATAGAAACATCAGTTACTGAGATAAATTGATTAATGCTGTAAAAGGAAATATTCTTGAGTTATTGCGAAAATCGTAAGAAATATCATAAACACACTCCGCGGCAAATTTGCGTCGTTCTTCTTATCAAAAACAGTGATGCAAACAGGATCGTTCTGAGACAATGGTGGACCCTGGGCAAATGTTGATCCCGGATCTTCTCTCCGTAATTCTGAGTAAAGAAAACATCTTTCCATTTTCAAGAATAAGAAAAATTATAAACACATAATCTAAAAACAGATAGAAGAAAATAAATATTGTGAAAAAATATTTGAAACTAGCCATAACGACCAAGGCATAGGTGGGTGAACAATATTAAAACGGATCTTAGAGAGATAGGAAGAGATGGTATTAATTGGATTGACCTGGCTCAGATAGGGACCATTGGAGGGCTCTTGTGAACACGGTAGCTGCACAATTGGCGGCTCCCCAAGAAAAGCTCAGCTCCATGAGTGAGTGAGCCATAACGAAGACTGAAATGCCCTTAAATACTCGTACTTAAGATATTCGGGGATATTTTACAAAATTTCAAGCACATGATACCGACTCCTTCGCGGTGTGGGCCCTGGTCAACTGCCCAATTTTCCATTTGATAAAGCGGCCCTAGCTTCATACAGTATCCAGTCCACTTTAAAGAGATCATCCGACGTGGCCTATAGACTGGTAGCAGTTTATTGAATTATGTCGCGTTTGAAGTTCCGTATCATACATAATTAAAAAAAGAACTTGGGTTGACTGCAATTGAAAAGTTCCACGTAAATTGTGAACCAGATAATGATTTCAGATTAATGCGAACAGCTGTCATTATTTTTCTGTGCGTCACTTCTACGAAATGCCTTCCCCATGGCAGGCAGGTTAACGTTCGTACTGAAGGACGGCGGAGTGTGGGCGGTGCCTGCGAGCTGACTAGGGTCATCGGTATGACTAAAAGCCGGGCAATGAAGTCACTCAGAGAATGGATAAAACTGACTGTAAGTGAATTTAGCGAACAGAACAGAATTTCAGATGATCAGTTCCTTTTTTTTTAGCGTAGTTTCTTAAGTAAGCTTTTATGTTATTCACGCTCTCTGTGTGTCTGTGAGCCCCCCTCCGTCCCTATTAACTTTTGAACGCCTGAACCAGTATTTAAGAAAATTCGGTATGTATACCATAGTACCTGAGCCCATCTCAACGGCGCACTTCATTAATCCCTCCCATCAGTCCATGTGGCTGAATGTATATCCCTTCTATAGTTGCTAGGCAACGGCTAAACATGTTACCGCTGAAACGAATACACACAATAACAGAAGAATTGTTGAACGCGCGTGTGTGAAGTTCTGTCTGGGTAAGCCCCTGTCGTTGCTAGATAACAAGTAAGTAAATACGTTCCCGCGGCAACGAAGAATTGTTGGTGTCGTTTTCTGTGGGATATATGTTGTATTGAAAGAAAGTATGCGATTAATTCTTCCCAGAACTTTTTTTTTCTAACGGAAGTCAATGCAGGATTAAGTGCCGCGCATGGTCAGTAGTGCACAGGTGCACACACTGCGAAGAGGCATTTGTGTGGCGGTGCATCGTAAATTAAGCTGAAAAGTTGCTCTTCTCTGCTTCTCTCTCCTTAGCCTCCATGCGAGATGACTCACTCTAGCTCGCAGCTACTAATAATTGTTCTTGTCTTAGTCGGAACAGCGAATATGCTACAGTCTGGACGACCGAGAAATTGAGGTTCGATTCCTGGCAGGGAGGACATTTCTCTCTACTCCACAACGTCCAGACCGGCTCTCGAGTCCACTCAGCTTCCTGTACAGTCTGTGCCGCGGGCGGTTTCCCCGTGGGTTAGGCGGTCGGAGCGCGAAGCTGATCCTCACTTCCATCCAGATCCGAGGTTAAGAATGGTGGAACTATACCTGTACTTCACCATACTTCTTCAGGGCGTGGTGCTTAATTAATTTTTCATGTGACTTATTTTCTTGCTGTAAGGCTGAATATTAAGTACCTAGATGTATATGGGCGAAATGGAACGCTTGATTTTGTTTTCAATATTTCCTACAGGCCTACCAGTCGTGTAATATACAGAAGGTATTATCATCAAGTTATGATTACTTTTACGTTTTTTGCTTTTGGTGTGCGTATGATGGGTGTTTGTGAATTGGACGTTGAGGAGGATATTCTGACATAAGAGAGAGGAAGTGAAAAGGATAACGATGGCCCTATCCTTTGCAAATCATAACCACGCCTCAATTTAACATCCAGTTCTTTAACGATCCACTTTAATATTATTCTTCCACCAGTGCTCAAGCTTGAAAAGTTATTTCTTTCCTTCTGAGTTACTGACCAAAATTTTGTACGAATTTTTCATCTCTTTCATTCGTTCTATATTTTCGGCCATCTAATTCCTCTTGATTTTGCTCGTCCTAATGACATTTGGCAAAGGGTACAGAGTGTTTCAAAGTGTTACGTTTTTGAACCACAACTCGAAATTAAAAAAAAATACGGAAACGAATCCGACGATACACGCTTAGAATCTATGTCAGTAAACGAGCATTTTTTTCATACAACAGACGTTAAGACGATGTTCTGCCTCGGCCAGACATTTTGTTTTCAGAAACAACCATCAGTGGTACTCTTTACCTTGACATGTTTTACACCTTTGGTTTTCCACAGCTGAGAGAAGAGAAAACTGAAATTTCGAAACAAGATGGTGCATTGTTCTTTTGGGGGCAAATCTGTAATTTACAGGTCCCCGGATTTTATGTCCCTTTTTTTTTCTTTTTAGAGTACATAAAAAGTGCAGTTTATGGAGCAGTTTTACATGTAGACAGAGTCGAAACATTAAAACACAGGATTACAGCAACTACTGAAACCATAACGCCAAAAATGCTTGAATTTGTCTGTTGTCACGATGTCTGACACTTTACAAGAGGCATCCATGTGTAACTTTAGTAAAACGAATTCTGCGTGTTTTTGTTATCATTTTGTTTTTGTTTCATTCAGTTAACGTTTTTACGGTCACAAAAATGTAACACTTTGAAACATCGAACATATTTCGTGAGCCTACAAATTACGAATCTGTGTGATGTATGTAAAAAAAAATAGAGGTATTAATTTTGCAAGCGCGAGCCAAAATCCGTTAATTGAGAGTTCGTAAAATGGGCTTTGTAAAATAACGAAATAAGTGCTGTACATCTGTGTGTGTGAGTAGTGACACGCTGTTTGTTCCGACCTTCTTCACAGGTCAGTGAACAACATCAAATGATTTAAGTGGAAGCCGCCGACATTGTACGATTCCTGGTAACAATCATTATCATACAACTTGCTTCAGTGCGGAATCGTCACAGAAAAGGAAACTTTTTTTCCGAGTAAAAGGCTTTCGTATTAAAAATTAGTTCTTTGTTTGTGTTCCGATAGGTGTTGTTCTTTTGTTCGGCCCAATACACACGTTTATTTTGCACAGACAGAACCCCATGTGCTTCATTATTGTAACTTTGACAACCGGTGACATGAACCACTGATTTGACGAAGTAGGCCTCCCAGACCGGAAGCTGTTATCATCTGAAAATTTACATGAAACACCGTTTCCCTTACGGAACAAGGTAACTTTGTCGTTAGTTAATTAGTTTTTCTCTCTAGGAACTGGCTATTCTAGTTGACGTATTTCATGGTTTTCCTCAGCCTGACCTATTAGGGCGGTATTTAATCTAGTTTACCGTCATCACCTTATTAAAAATGTAACATGATCCGTGGGCTTACGTAATTAAGCACCACGCCATGAATAAGTATGTGGGATTGGAAGTAGAGCTCCACCGTTCTTAACCTCGGCACTATGTGGAGGTGAGTGAACAGCTTCACGCCCCTACCGCGTTTCACCAAGGAAAGAGCCTCTGGTATTCATTGTATAGAAGGCTGCTTGGGCCACAGAGCCGGTTTGGACGCTATGCGCAAGATAATTATCTCTTGTCCTTGTAAGGAATTCAACCCAAATTTCTCGGTCGTCCAGTCCTATGCCGACTGAGCTATCCGACGGTATAACATCTTTAAATATTCCATGACTTCTCCTTCAGAATCCTTACCTGTTCCAAACATATTAATTTTTCAGTCTCATTAGACACTTTTTTTTTTTCCATTGGCACTACAGCCCTCATTTGGGCCTAGGCCTACCTCCATGAAACTCTCAGTTTCACTTCGGTTTTACTAGATCTTAGACGTACGGGAGGAATCCTTGGGGGGGTGAACAGTTCGTCGCAAGGCCTTTACCTGTACACAAACACAGAAAAACGCACACAAACATCCATGCCCTGAGTGGGATTCGAACCCACGATCCCGGCTTCCGAGCGAGCGAAGACAGTGCATGCCTTAGAACGCTCGGCTACTGTGACCGGCCATTAGATATTTTATAACCTCTCAAAGTGAAACAGCTTCGTTAAAAAATCTCAGAATCTGTATCTACCCTTTCCTTCCCAAATCGTCCCCCCACCCCTCCATAGTCCCACTTCATTTCCCGTTCGCTAGAAGTAGACTTTCCTACTCTTTACCCATCCCAGTGCCGGGTCGGAGACAGAACTCTCGACTCAAAGACCGAGGATGTGATAATGTGCTATCTGCGCAGGGCTACTGCGCACCTCAGGGGCTGGTAATGGATCAGTATGGAAAAATGGTGGGAATCATAATTAGCAGGGGGGGAATTGATGAAGCTCGGAGGTATACCTGCTCCATTAGTAGAGGAAAAGTCATGTGTCTCACATGAAGTAATCGAGAATTGAACTCAGACCCCTGCGATGAGCAACAAACGTCCAACCGCTGCAATGGTCCTTTTCCATTCGATACATATTTACACACATAAACTTGCATAAACATGTCTCTGTGTGAAAGGAATGCGTAACGAAGCATGACAAATTAATATGCAAGAATGCACACATAGGCACGCAGCAGAAACCCTGTAACAGTGGCCATGTGCTACTAGTAAGGTTTCATTTTTTAGGGCAGTGTTGCCTATGTGGTCACAACAGCAAATGTGCCATCTTGGGGTGCTTGCCACTATAGGCATCTCCTGTTGGGGTTGCACGTAGAATTTGGGGGTTGGTTGGACTGGTGACGGTTGGTTTGCTCCAGCCGATATCCTGGTGCCAGTTACGAGCCAAAGATTAAAGCCCAGTCCCTCCTCGATCGATACGAAGAAGTAAGACTCTTTGATAAAGCGACCTGGACGTGCGTTAGGTAAGTAATGCGCGTCGGCTGTACCCTCCAAGAATCCCTCGAGGATAATTTCCAGGACCAACTTTCACTACGCTTTAAAGTTTACAGGCTCGTTTTCTGCTTAGTTTATAGTTTAAGTTAGATATTCGATTAAGCGGTATTAAAAATGCAGTTACTGATTATCTTGCTTTGAAACTTCAGTCGAGAGTTCACAAATCGAAAATACATTTACTTTAAGGATCAAAGTTATAATTTATATTAACCAAGTTCCTGCTTTTTATTAAGTTATTTATACTACAGATGTGGTACAGCAAGTAGGCTATATAAGTAGCGATCTGGAATGGGGCAGGGTCCTTCTTGAGAAACTTATAGTTGGTCAGCTTGTCGCTACATTCGCAGCATTTTATGGGTTCCGAAGGTTCATTTTTGTGTTTCGCAAGAGCCCACCACTAATCCTTATCTGAACCAGATGAACCCAATCCACACCCTCCCGACCCTATTCAAACATCCTCTGTGGTCTAGTGGTCAGAGTGCCTGGCTACAGATCTAGAGGTCCAGGGTTCGACACTCGGCCCTACCAGATTTTCTGAGAAGTAGTGGGTCTGGAACGGGGTCCATTCAGCCTCGTGAGGATAATTCAGGAGCTGTTTCAAGGAAATAGCTGCTCCGGTCTAGAAAACCGAGATTAACAGCGGTGGAGATCCGTTGCGCCGGCCACGCGACACCCTCTATACGCTAAAGTTTGTACTAACTTCGCCGACAAGCTGCGGTCGCTAGGTCGATATAGTTCGCTTGCGGACTACAGGCCATGGAAGTGTTTTTTAAGCCATTCCAAATAATCTATTCAAGCCAGAGGCCCTGTGTACCATGATTTTTTTACGGTGAAAAGTTGTTAGCCCCCTGTCCATCCCTTTTATTGGATGACCACCGCTTGTCAGCTGTTAGCATGGAGAGACTAAGAAAACTACGATAAATCTTGTTGTGATAACCGGTTACACTACTGAAATCCGAGGCAGCATCTCTCTCTATCGCAAGTGTAGATGGTTGCCGTAGTGTTTAGACACAGGGGTATTTACCCGTATTGAACGCTGAACAGCCTGGAGCAGCCTTAATCAAGCGAAGCTACAGAGAAGCGACATGGCATTCTCCTCTCCCCTTGAAATGATTAGGTTATGCACAAAAGTAACGGATATAAGCTTTCGTTGCGACCCACCCCATGCTACACGTAGTTGAACTGCATCGTGTGATGCGTCGTTCCATGCGTGAGAAAACACGACAGCGGCTGATGATTAATTACCCAAGATCACTACAACTCGACCTTGAAGCGAGTTACTTTACGTGGCATTGACTTACAGCAACCTCCACACAGAACGGCAACAGGTTCATGGCCGTACTTAACGTAACGTAATGAAATTTGTGTTTGTTGCCAGCTTGGTCACTAAAGTGACTGGCTACAGTCCCGATAAAGCGTGGTTTCGGTTTCTGTAGGGGCGTTGAATATTTCGCCATCACGTTTGTAATCCTTCTGTTCCCAGCAAACCCCAATCGAATGGATACAGTGGGGGTTTTCCAAGTTGCTGAAGTTGATCGTTCGTATAATTCTACTGGTGTGGTCTGTAATGCATACAGCTGCACCTCGATGCCTCCTTTACGTTTTCATGTCGTGATTACTTGGCAGTAGGCGGTAAAGCAGTTAGGTCATGTGGATGGATGCTCTGAACAGTTAGAAGAATTTCATCTTTAAGGTTAATCGAGAGGCAGGTACTGATTCTCCTTCCCTCCACCTACTAAAATTTAATAATTTCTGTTTTACTTGACAAGGACGTCATATTTTGCGTATACTATTTTTTTAATGCTAATGGAGTGGGACTAAGTCCCTTGTACTGAGGCCACTTCTGGCCTATTGTACCAGTCCCAGATGATAGGTGAGTGTCATTGTGGAGCAATTGGTGGAATGAAGATTGGCAGGGGAAACCGAAGTACTCGGAGAAAACCTGCCCCAGCGTCACTTTGTCCACCACAAATCCCACTTGACCAGACCCGGGATCGAACCCGGGCCGCCGCGGTGGGAAGTCAGCGACTAACCGTTTGAGCTATTGCACGGCCTTGCTTATACTAACTTTGATAGCTTTCAACATCTTCTCAAAACCGTCATAGCTTAATAAATGTAATGTAACATACTACACCAGCGTTGCCACATTTTTGTTTCTTCAGCAAGCTGCGCGGAAATGCTACCTCTAAAATCTCCTATCTTATCTCTCAGCGCAGGTATGATTTATAGTATGGTACAGGCAGAACAAGCTGTTGGTCCCAAGCATATGAAGACCCACTGAGGGCATGAATTCATATTCTCTTGGTTCCGTATTTTTACATTATAGAGGACTTGAGTGGGTGATCTGGCTCCCATTAAAATTCCTGATCGACACGTAGAATATATGACGACGCTTCTTCAACTTCGTTGGTTAAATGATTACAATTATGCCAGATTCTGAAAAAATACCAAAGGAAATAGTCGTGGTATATTTTCAGGCACTGTTCCATAATTCGCCTGGAGGGAGTAAGGAAACCCTCAATCAAGGTAGGCGGTCTCAAGTTCGGGATTTGAACGGAGGACCCCAGATAATGAGCAGGAGAGCACTTCTCCATTATCGTACGATTGTATTATCTTTCTTATGATGTAGGTTGTTTCATGGAAAAGATGGATAATTTTTTCATTTTATTATGTTTCATTACGGTGAGCTAAATGTGAGTCTCTTGGGTCTGGTGTTCATAATATGAAGGGAAAAGCAGCAAAGCATGCTTCCAGCTTCTGCTCCAGAGCAAAATGTTTTATTCATGGAGTCATACATGTTAACTGAAGAAACCGGAGTTAGTAGTGAATTCAATAGAGTCCTTATACTGGTGTCGGGTCTGCTGAACGAGGTGGAACTGGCCTTCAGTTCCCTTCTCGAAATTAACGAATGTTATGCGTCGTTGCGTATGGTTGTTCTTGTTCTCATATTTGCTTTTATTTCTTTCTGTAATATACAAATGTTCTATGGTTCAGCTGTCAACATAGAAGCACAAAAACCATGCAGACCGGTTAATATATGTAGTACCGAATGATAGAATGAGTGTGAATTAATAAGGATCTGAAAGGAAGCGGTATTTTCCGTTTCATCATACCATGACATGGCAGCTGAAAGACCGGAATAGCGAAGCCAGTACAGGCTGTCGTTGCCAGGGAACGGCCGATATACATGTTTCCGCTGCAACGAACACGTGACTCCACAACAGACAACTGTTGTGAACGGTGTTTTCTGTTTGGGGTCCGCTCTGAAACTAAATATCGAGCACGAATTAGACAATTTAGTCGAGAATGTGATGGAGTTGCAGCCATGAGGAGTTGCGAGACAGTCGCCAGCCAGCGAGGACAGGAGCCATCGAACAAGGAAGCTGAGGAATCTACATTGTTGGGATCCGCTGCCAGACAACTACTAGTGCATATAAACTGGGAAGACTTAGTGCGTGCTAGAGTGAATTTTAAAGTGCTTGAATTAGTGATAGCTCTATAATTCTTTGCAGTTATGAGTCTTCAGAATCCAACCCAACTGCCAATCCAAACCCATGTTCTAATCATTAAACACGTGACAATACCATCCCAGAGGGATTGAGGGACGTAAGCAGAGTCTCAGAATTGTTGGATCTCTGGATCCTGATTCAAAGCAGAGGCCTCTCAATATGAAACGTAAGGGATAATCACGATGATCAAGTCAAGGAGGATGAGGTGGGCAGGTCATGTAGCACGAATGGGGGAGACGAGTAATGCGTATAGGATATTGGTGGGTAAGCCAGAAGGAAAGAGACCACTGGGAAGACCAAGGCGTGGGTGGGTGGACAACATTAAAACGGATCTTAGAGAGATATGATCTGATGTTATGGATTGGATTGATCTGGATCAGGATAGGGGCCAGTGGAGGGCTCTTGTGAACACGGTAATGGACTTTCGGGTTCCATAAAATGCTGGGAAGGGATAATCACTAGACCGGTTTCCTCAATGCCTCCAGGCAACTTCTGGGGCTTTACCTGTTCACAAATCATCTTACAATTCGACGATACCTAACGTAGGTAGTTTAAAAACGTCGTTGAATAAACCAAGACTCAGTATAGAATTATATCCCCCAGAAATCTGAGGTCAGGATAATTTCTTGCGTTGTTTAAATATTTGTGTGTGAGGTCAGAGGTGAGGTATCAAACAAGGACCACTTGCCGGCAGGTCAACTCTCTCACACATCTCAGTGGGTGGTTGCATGTTGAACCATATGTGGCATGATAATCGGTTGGAAAATCCAAAGTGCTCCTAGAAAAACCTGTCCTACTGCCATTTCATACCCAACAAATCGAACATGGACGATCCTGCGATTGTGTCCTTACCTCCGCAAGTATAATCTATCTCGACTTTTCTCATTCGTCACTATATAGAGCCTGTTCTTGGAACAACATCATTAAATAACAGACGTAAACACAGTTTAGGACTCATCAAAAGCTGTTTTAATTGACTATTGTAAAATGTGTTTTTTATCATTGTGCAAGAGAGGTGTGTTCGTAAGAATCGATATATTCAATTAATCGATATTTATCAATAGAAAATTCCCCCTATACTTGTACATACTCGTACTTTACATAGGCCACTACATACGCATATCAGATATATACATGGGGACAGACACAAAATCTGAAAAGTGTATTTATTTCCTTATAAAATGTTGAGGGGTCCTTAACCTTTCCTTTGTCTGAAGAACCCGCTACGTTATCGATAAGCGATTGTTATTTGTTATCTGATTATTATGTACAACTAGTGAAGAACTGATATGAAGGACGGCAGACTCTGCTGATCGGATCTTTATCGCACAGCGGGTCAATGAAAAAGTTTCTGGTGCGCAAGAGTAACGAGTTACTCCGTTTAGTTAACAACGCTTTACGAAGAGGACGATGTTTACGAATGATGCGAACGGAAGTGGTCGTGACCTGTTCGAAGACATTGTTCCAGAATATGCGTAAAGGACCTTAAAAATCATTTTGTTGTAAGGATAGTCCGAGAACTGAACCCTTGACTTCTATAATATGACGTAACAGTATTGGCTATTCACCCGCCATATTGACTTATATACAAATTCCTCAAAGAAGTGTTAATGTTCAGTTGTTTGGGTATAAAGCATACACAGAACGAAGACAAATTCCCGTAAACCGTCATAGCAGATATTGGAATTTGAAAGAAATGGACAGAAGAGGTCGCTCTAGCCTGAAGAAAAAGGCGGAAGAAAAAAAAATACACGTGAGAGGGTTTACGGACAGAAAAATGAAAATAATCTTACAGGATTAATTATGGTAATATTTGATGGCTGTCATATAGAATATCTCTCTTTGGTTTCAATTCTCCCCTTATGTTATAGAAAGGTAAAGCTATCCCTGTAACAGGCCATGGAGGCTCATAGGGTTGTGAGACATCGAGGCTCCCACATTTTCTAGATGGCGGTGAGGTTGTCAGCCTTACGCGCCGCCATTTACCCCCCAGGAAGATTCCTGGTACTCATTTCTATTAGAAGCTGAGTTGACCCCAGGGCCACAATGCGGCTGGAAGGATTAGCTAAATTGAAAAGAAAAACACCTCATCGGGACTTGAACCCGCGACCTTCCGGCATGTAGCATAGTGTCTCAACCAACTACGCTGCCGCGTTCTCCCCTCCATGTTATTCCCCATTTTATTTTATATTTCAGGTATAATTACAATATTTCCAGTGACTGTAATTACTGTACGTTTTGTTTGTTTACTATATTGAAATACTTTTCACTGGAACTTCCATTGACCACTAACTGTAATGTTACAATAATACAGCAGATTTTACATTCAATGTACAATATGTAATCATTAGAGTCCGCTAAAAATTCCATATGGCCAGAATAGCAAAACACATGTAGAATACGGGGTTAAATTTTTATGAATTTCTCTTGTGCAGTAAATCACTTAACTTGAGTGTGTACACGTATGTAATTGGCATATTAATTATTTAGCTGGATCTGCTGTTTCCACTAACAGCTCTAAAATGATGGCTTGTAGAGCATCACGTGACTCATCCCATGATGCCTTGTGCAGATCGATTGAATTTGTAATAAACTGTAATGGCTATTCAACTATGGATTGCAATTTTACTAACGTTGGAAGTCAGATTATAATATCATAAACAGATTATCAAGATTTGCCTGTAACAGACGGACAGACGGTTGCGTGTATGCACCTACATACATCGTATGTCTGCCATATGATACACGGTCTGTTCCAAAGGCCAAGCTGTACTCTGACTATTTTGATGTTCTTCATGATTTTACTCATTTCCTCCAGTCAATATTTGGATTTCGCCGTGAATTAAACCACTGCCGCTTCTTGCATACTTCTTCTGACTTTATCTGTGTTTCAGATATGATTAAACGGTAAATAACCTCTACAGTAGATATAGCGTCGTTTAAACAAGTGAATGAGTTAGTGCAGTTTTTCTGAACCTCTTCGAGGTGACAGAATTTTACATCATAATTCAATATCTCACTAACTCCATGCAGCAGAGTCCTTCTCTAGACGCTAATAGTTACTCAGCTAGTCAACAGATTCCCAGCATTTTAAGGAAATCAAAGGGGCATTACTGCGTTCACAAGAACCTGTCACTGGTTTCTATTCAGAACCAGATTAATCCTGTTCAAACTCTCCCATTGCAGTTTGTAAAGAGCCGTTTTAATTTTATCCCTCCATCTACCTCTAGGTCTTCCAAGTTGTCACTTTCCTTCAGGTTATTCTAAGTAAAATTTGCAATTTCTTGTTCCATACGTACTACAAGACCTGCTCATCTGGTCCTAGTTAATTTGATTTGGCGACAAACACAAACAACGAAGCTCCTCGCTGTGCGATTTTTTGTAGCCTCGTGTTTCTTACCCTTCTCTAGATCAAAATGATCAATATTTCACGGCACACAAAATTATATACAGTAAAACTTGGTTATAGCAACATCGGTTTCTGCGACACCTTGTCTATTGCGTCAAATATTCAATGGTACGAACTAATTCCTCATAAAGCAACTGTTTTTATACCTTGCTTAGTACGACATGCACAAATGCATCAACCTCGTATGTAACGTCATTTTCATTCCTGAATTTCTCTGATATGGACATTGAATGTAATTTAGAAAGTGTGTATTGGGCAAGTAACAGGAAACAGATGAAGATAACTGATTACTGTACTCGTATCTAGGTACAGTAAGGCACAACAATTGATGTAATCTACTGTAATTTGGTGAGTAGGCCTACCTTTAATATACAGTATTAGTGCGGTGTGTATTGTCAGTGAAAAGCGCTGTAATATGTCTTTGATATTACACATTTGGGCAATTCCACGTTAATGTTACGTTAGTCTGTACTTAACTACGTATTTCACTAAAAAATGCAACATTTTAACTCGGTTTTTGGTAGATTTTTGAGTGACTAACATAAGGCTACTGTGGAAGTGCCCATTTCGATTACAACGACATTCGTTTATAACGACACTATTTTTAAGTCCCTTTGATGACGTTTTAACCAAGTTCTACTGTATTACTGTATGGGCTCTAGCGCTTTGTATTATGCATTGCAGTTCGTAGGAACATTTAGTATAAAATCATAATTCAGGAACGGGTAATAAGAAACAGAAGTGACAGGCAAATAAAATATTAAGACTAGAAGTGGCCGTTTTGAAAAAAAAAAAGCTGAAAATGGTAACAGATCATAAAGGAAATGCGAAAAATATCGAGACAGCCACAGTTTAACAAAGAAACATCAGCGCAGGCAAAACAGGGTTGAACAAAATTTCATAGACATTGCCACACGGAACACTTGTTAATAAAGAGAGTGAATGAATCCGTCCATTGGCTCGCGTTTTAATCTGCTCTGCAGAGGAGACAGGTTAGCTCAGTCAGTATAGCGGGTGGCTGCGAGATGGACAATACATGTTCGATTCCCGGTAGGACGACAGATGTTTCTGCTCGCCACAAATTTCAAACTGTCTCTGTGACCGCCCGGAGTCTTATCCATTAGGTATCGGGTGTTCTGCCCCCGGGAGTAGAGCGGCCCGGTTGTGAAGCTGACCTTTTCCCACCGTCTGTTGCCGAGGTTAAAACATGGTATGGTATGGGCCGTCTCCCATACGTCATGGTATGGCGTTTGATGAAACAGAGGGAAGGCTTTGCTTTGGTACTCTGACAAGATTAGAACGTAATGGGTAGAATGGCAGGCAACCAACATGAATTCATAACACGAACTCAGGTGTTGCCCGGGCTCCAGGGAGAATAACAGTGAATTTGAAGGTTAAGTGAATTCATGAAGACCCGATAATCACTGTTCCGCGTCGCAGTCTTCCCCGCCGTCTGCGAGTGCCCACATTTCATAATGATGTGCAACCATTCCACATTATAATTTCATGATTATCTGGAGATTACAATCAGACATTTTGAACATCTGCGATAAGCTATCAGTAATTTTCACATTACTTGCACAAACTGAAATGGCTGCATGTTGTATCAAGTAAACGGTAGGTCCAAGGTTCGAATTTTGGTCTAGATACCGTTTATCATGATGCCTTTTCAGAGTTCATTCATTCATCAATGGCTCTACAGCTCTTTCTTGGACCGTGACCTCTTCTTCAGTTTCGTAATTTTTTTTTTACACAGATGGTAGGACCTCTTGAACCGGGGATTAGCCTTACCTATACACAGGACAGCACAAACACAGCACAAACAACTATTTCTTGAGTGGGATTCGAACCCACGATCTCAGCATTAGAGTGAACGAAGACGGTTCTTGCCTCAGATACCGTGGCCGCTGTGATCGGCATAGTCACCGAGTTCGTCCAGGATAATTCTTGGATAGCACATCCAAATTTATCTTTCCGTCATTCAACAATCATCGTACAATTCGACGGTACATTGTTTTAACTCTTGCAGTTGTAAAACGTTATTTAATAATGCAAAGTTCAATCAACTGGTTGACATGTTACGATTGAGTATTCGTCATTGGGGAAAGTGTTAGGGTTATCATAACTGATGCTGCAAACCTTCACAGTTAGAGAGAAAGACATGTTTGCTTCTGAACCCAGAACACGTGTTCATGTAAATGCGCTTCTTGTTACTATATTTATGCCTCTCTGCCAGCTGTCTGTATTGTGAAACCGTACTCGATATGAAAGCAACAGAAATAAATATCCGTTTGGTGTGTTCTATGCTGATATAAGAAAATCCTACCTCGTTTTGTGATATGTGCTATTGGTGTGCTACCGCTCTTCCGCCTGGAAATGTTACACAAAGAGTTGACAAATTAACAAACAAACCCTACGTAGTAGATTCGTTCTTGAGAAATTAATTAGTCGCTCGGCTGGTCACAGAAGTTCCCTCCTTTTATGCAATCCAACGGCTCATTACCTTCTACACAAGATCTAGTCATTGGATATATCCCGAATAAACTGAATCCAGTCGGTACTTTTACGTTTTATTTCATTCAGTCCAGAACCTTTTGTCTTCTCCTCTGTTGTCCAAAACCTAAAAATTATAATATACAAAACTATAATTTTGCCTGTGGTTCTGTATGGGTGTGAAACTTGGTCTCTGACATTAAGGGAAGAACAGACTGAGGGTGTTGAGGAGAATATTTGGACCGAAGATAGATGAAGTGACAGGAGGTTGGAGAAAACTGCATAATGAGGAGCTTCATAACATGTACTCTTCTCCAAGTATAATTAGAATGATCAAGTCAAAGAGGATGAGGTGGGCAAGGCATATAGAACGAATGGGGGAGAAGAGGAACACATATGGGATATTGGTGGGACAGCCAAAAGGAAAGAGACGACTGGGAAGACTAAGGCGTAGGTGGGTGGACAAATTAAAATTGATCTTAGAGAGATAGGATGGTATGGTATGGATTTGATTGAACTGGCTCAGGATAGGCACCAGTGGAGGGCTCTTGTGAACACGGCAATGAACCCTCGGGTTCCATAAAATGCTGGGAAATCCCAGCGTTCGAGCGAGCGAAGACAGTTCATGCCTTAGACCTCGCGTCTACCGTGTGTAAATCGAAATATGAAGTAACCTAATCTAATATTACCCAGTGTACTGGGAAGGTGCAGTCGGCCATCAGGAAAGTCACAGGGACGGGCGTCCGTTGCGAAGGGGTGCACAGTTCCGGAGCAACACAAGTGCAGCGTGTGAATGCGGAGTTCATGTCGCCGAGGATGGTGATACATATAGACATACTTGAGGCAGCGAGGTCGTATTGATCCGCCAGAAATTACGACGCAAAACCGAGTGATAACGCGTTATTGCTAACCGTCCTTGTGACCTGCACTGCACTTACCTCGAATTCTCAATGCTAGAGATAATACGGGCATAATTAGGAACATATGTCGGCTGTTTATTGATAATTTTGCGTCATTGTTACACGACCAGACTAAGGACAGATTTCGATTTGATTTAATCGTAGAATTACTATGGCCACTATAGGCCACGGGTTGGACTACCGAAAAGTCTGGGTTTGATCCTCGGCAGGTGCAAGAGAGTTTTCTCTTCTCCACAGCGTCTAGACTGACTCTCGGACCCACTAAGTCTCCTATACAATGGGTATCGGGGGCTGTAACCTGGCGGGTAAAGCGGTAGGAGCGCGAAGCTGACCACTCATCTCCATCTAGAGCCGAAGTTAAGAATTGTGGAGTTATACACCAACTCCCCCATACGCCTTCATGATATTTGGTCCAGGGCTAACTTTACCTTCTATTATGCGTATTTACAAACCCGTGTAAAGTGGAAATAACGTCCCTGATTTATGTTCTGAAGACACCTGACTCGAATCTCGCAGTGTCTACTGTCTGCACTGAGATTTTTTGGTGTCTGTCCTGACTCATTCCAGAAATTTGCCTCTGACCGCTTCCCTCTACACGCCTTTCCAATTTAACACGCGAAGGGTTTAAATATCATCACTCCACTTCACGTTACTTAACTTTTAGTTGATTTAGTGTCGTTGAATAAGTACACCGTAGTTACGGATCGATGCGTGAGACGAAAGCATTCCCCGAGTTCCCAGAACACGGACTACATACAGAATTTCGTTCTACATAACAGAAAACACGACGTTTCGGAATCTGGATCTGTTTCCGTCCTCAGGTGAAGAGACTCATTTGGGCCCCTTAGAAAGAGCTAACTAATCTCAGTCACTGGTCTAGTGTCTCTCTAGAATACCAGACGAGTGAAAAAGTCCAAAAAACTAGTAATTCTGTGTTATACACCGTCGTCATAACCCTTTAGAATCTACACATTGCATAGCTTCGAATGGTAAGATGATACATGAATGATGAATTGGAAAGGATTTGGAAGGAAGCGATCGAGGTACTATCCCAGCATATACCTGGCTGGACTGAGGAACACCACGAAAACTTCAGTTACGATAGTCGCTGTCCTAATCGAGATTCAAACCGAGTACCTCTTGAATACAACTCTACAGCATTACCACTAGACCAGCCTGTTCGCTGATATGTATATCGCTTTTCCTTGTGCTTCACAATTTGTACCCACCAGAGTCAATGTAACTTAAAGCAAATCGTTTGGAGATAACATTAATACAGCGCTATCAAGCCTGGCGGGACAGAAGTCACGTAAGACGGACAGGCGAGAAGAGAGCAGATGGATTGTGTAGATTTACCTAGAGAAATTGAGATGTGACACGAAAATTGACGCATTATCGTGCATAAATTCACCGACGTTTCGAAGAATCAACCATACTGCTTCCACTGATCGCTTTACTTATCGCCTGCTTGTTGCTAAGTTACTTACTGTCTGGCTTACTCTTCAGCCATGAAGATGGTGGCAGTACGTTCCACCAAAACGTGGGCGAGCTTCTACCAGACAACACGGCATCACATCCTAGAATGTAGCGCTCCTCATTATTTCAAATCGTCAGCAGAATATATAATAAGAAAACAAATTTATGTAGGCGCTACTTGTCGTTTCAGCAAGAAAACAGTTGAAGGAGATGAAACTGAAGTGTTTCATGCACTTTATATGGGAAGTATAATTATGTTCCAAACAAAAATACTTGTAAAACTGTTACGGGAAGAATGACATTTTTAAACAAAAGTGTCATAGGATTTAACAGATAGGTAGACACTTGGGTAAGGTGAAGCGGTGGTTGGATGGTTGTACCATCAGGCCAGGTAGCTACTCTCGCACAAGGTCCCCCCAGTAAACACATTTAAAAACAAACACATACGCACATGGGAATTGTTAGACATTCATTTTGTAAATGAAAAAAAAAACCGAATGTTTAACCCTTTTAAACCCAGTGGTTACTGTATGTACCACCTGCTTTAACGTACTAAAACTATGCATTTCGCCCACGAGTGTATTTGTGTTTTGTATGGTTATCACAATAAACAGTGATTGTTTTCTTGAATAACATCAACTAGGTGGTTCTGTAGCAGAGACGAATGCATATTTCGAACGAATATTTGTACATTATTTAGAAGAAATCCAGTCTTTAAAGGGTTAATGTTTTGTGTAGGTAAAGTTATGTCTCTAGGCCAGCGTAATTTGGAAAACCCCACATTGAAATCTTACCTTCTGTTCAACCTGACATGAATACATTGTCACTTGAAGTAATTTAAACCTGATCTCCGAGTTCCCTGAAGTTAAGAGTAACTGGGTATGTTACTTGGAGTAATTGTGGGTTGGCGAGAAAAAATAGATCGTTTCCTAAAAGTTTCCCAACAAATTTGACTCTCACCCCTGTCTACCGCCCTTCGAAACCGCCACTGAGTAATGCTTGCAGTGAAGCAGGAACATCACATGCGTACTACGCACTCCAGGCAGTCAGTTCTTGTCTGACATCTGGTGGCAGAAAGACGGAATATTTAGGCGCTTCAGCGTAGATAGTTTCTATGTGGATAAAGCTTCACTTTCCATTCGTCTGTTGAACTGTGAGGGTCTCTAGAGCACCTTAAGTCAATGTAAAATTATTTGAAAAGTGAACATTCGCGTAATTTGGTTTGTTTCGTTACAAGGATTCAGGGATTGAACGCTGTACCTCGATTTATTCCCATTTATAAACAGCGCACTTGTCGAGGTACTAGCTCTATTTAAAGGAAATATTGGTTTACATTACGCGAACGGAATAGATTCTGTAACATATTAGTAAAATGATAATTATTTTTAATAAGAAAACCGAATTTTTCGTGATTAAGTGCCTGAAGTCTGCACCGCTTCCAAACAGCCGTGTGCTGCTTTATCTCGGATGGATCGAGTTCCCACTTGAAGGGGCGAAACTCCTCCCTTCCACGTACGTGATTGGCCGAGAGCTTGCTACGTAGAGATGTATTGCGGCTCACACTGGTAGATATGCATTACTCGGCCACGCGGAGGCTTCAGTCGTCGTGTTATGCTAACAGAAGGCAGAAAGCGTTTAGATGGATGTGTTTGGGTGCAAGCAAGTTTGACGGGACTATCCCCGCAAAACCGTGGAAAAGTGTCAGTTTGAAAAATAATAGTATAGTCATATATAATATTTAGCCAGCGTAAAGGATTTTCTTTCCTGTATCTGTACGAATTGCCTCCGTGGATGTAATTTAAGCACATTTAATAAAAATTAGAAGTGTATAGTATTTGTTGGTGTTTTAAGTGAAAGTTCTTTTAACGAATATAATGGTGCCGCAGCAGAACGATTCCAGCCGCTCGAGTAGCCCTACCTCCAGTGGAATACCAATGTTTGGATCTCAGTTGATCAATAAGAACTCTTCGACACCGTATACTGATGCTACCCAGGTGAGTCCATACCCTCTGGACATCCCAAGAAACGAAATGTGAGGTGAAGTGTTACTATTATCGGAGACGGATTTTTTTTTAAATATGTTTTGGAATTTTGTGATTTCGTTAACCCCAGTCGGAATTTTATTCGATTCTTGTGAAAGTCGTTAGCGGTTATTTTGAATAAAATATCATTTTGTATAATTTTTGGTATTTTCGTCTGATTTAAAGAAGTTAAAAGCGTTATGGTTTCCAATTCGTATTTCGACCGGATGTGATGTGTTTGATTTTGATAAGCGAAGGAAAAATTTGCAGCAGGAAATTATATTATTTCCATAGGTTTTGTCGCATTCGTGTTTCAGGGCGAATTATTTATATCTGTGTTATGCACATTTCCATATTTAAGCGATTGTCGCCAGGAATCGTGTGTTCATTTACCGGTTACAATAACCTGAATTAATTTAGTTTCGTCACATCTTTCTGTGAGAGCCAGGGAAACTACTATCGCTTATGTTCCAGTGTTTGATAGACAGATAGGCGCCAGGATATTACATTTTACGCCGTTTAGAAGTTTTATCAGTGGAATGTTAGGCATTGCAGACGCGATAAACTAATTGTGAAGAATCAACGGGCGTTTGTGTAGCTGTTCCGTGTACACTGGGCCAGTGAAAGTGTTGGAACGGGTCTTGCCAAGTCCCACGTTTCTCGCTCCTGACCTTCGTCCAACGTTCAGACTGCTGTGTTGTGTATTGCATGTAAAGAGTAAGTGATGTTTGTCAAGGCTTTTCTAATGTTTCGCAAAGTGACGTATTCCAATTTCCGTATTTCCGTTTGGAACGATTTTGTATGCGAAAGTACACGCGTCTAGATTTACATGCTACGAATATTGGATTTATAAGTAATTATGTCGCCGTTATAAATCAGATTAATATAGAGACATCGTTTCCGTATAGAAATGTTTGTTCTTAGCTGGAACACTAGTCAATAAGTTGGACACAAATTTATTTAGTTGGGTTGGCCTCGAGCCTACGAATTCGTAACAAGTGATACGAATTTCTTATCCGCGTCATCAGAATAGAGTGAAAATTATTTTCAGTGTAGAAAACGTTTTGCTTCGAATGAAATCTTAGAAAGTAAAAGTAAGTTTCGTGTGGCAGGGATCTGTTAAAAAGCCATGTGGAGAAACAAAAATTAACTTTCAGAACAAATTAGAACGATTTTTTTTATTAAAGCTTAATTAAAGTATCTTGTTTTTAATTTCTTTGCAAGAAAAACTACGAAACCACATACCCCATCATACGAACAGGAGCGTGTGGCACTTATAATGAAATTCACATTAAAGAGAAAGGTAATTGCCCAGGAGTTAGAATGAAATGTTTCGCTGAAGTCGGGAACATGCGTAAGTTATTGAAGAAATGCGACCCACTCACAGGAGTCCAACCAGCATCATCTTTCCTGAGAACGACCTCGTCACTCAAATAATCACGAAATTCTTGACGTGTATCAACCCAAAATTTCATTTTCGTGTTTAGAAGAACGTGTGTGGCGTTTGGCGCAATACCGAGTGAGGTGATTCCATTTTAATGTTGTCCAGTCCATTAATTCTCAGGTCCTCGAAGTGGTCTGTTGCCTTCAGGCTTTCCAAACTTCCGCGGAGTGGCCAGTACACGTTCGTATCGATTGCAGAGGAGCGAAAGGGAGTGAGTGTGAGGTATTCCCCATGATTTCAACGGCTCTGACGCTGAATGTTCGCCCGCAACGTTAGCGCTGGTTGTTCGCTCCTGCAGACTCCTTGGCTCGGCTTGGTGTTGCAATGCGATAACTGTGCAGTGCGTAACAGAAGCGTATCGTTGCAAGTTTTGCAGTATTTACCCTGCTGATTTGACATTGTCGTAATCATATTGCGCGGAGAACAGAACACCATAATTTTTTAACGGATGCAGAATTCTGATCGCCAGTGGCGTTCAGTTCCATGCTTCATCTGCATTTGTTTCTTTACAGTAATTGCTTCAGCTTCATTATGAGTGGAGGGAAGCGGCGGAGGTTAGTTTAAAGACATTGTTTTTATACATACCGAGAGATCGTGGCACCCCGTGTCCCTCCCGAAATACGAAGCATGGGCGCACATTCAAATACCGTTGTATTCGACATGAAGTTTTTATATGTATATAAAATTGAGCTTTTCGTCACCAAAAAACATGCATTGTCTTCTTTCTCATTTTACCCTTGTTACATTATGCGCCTTGAAGATATGTATGAACGTAAAGTGACGTGATAGAACAGCCGAAATTCTTTTGATTGAAGGAAGTTGTGATAATATTCGTGAATTTGTCCTCACCTCAGAATGAGACAAGTAGAACAGCTGAAATTCTTTTGATTGAAGGAAGTTGTGATAATATTCGTGAATTTGTCTTCACCTCAGAATGAGACAAGTAGAACAGCTGAAATTCTTTTGATTGAAGGAAGTTGTGATAATATTCGTGAATTTGTCTTCACCTCAGAATGAGACCAGTAAAGTTCTTAGAATGCACTCGTTTGCTAAGAGGGTTGGGTGGGAGACGTCTGCGTACGTAGGCAGGAGTTTGTGTCCAGACTCCCACGGTCCGAAAGCTGACACAAACATGCTGTAACACGTTTATGCTGGTGTTGTAACATGCACTGCCAGGAGTGTGCGTACCTTAGGTTGACGAGAATACACCACCATAGTCGAGTTAAAAATTGCCATATTGTGATTATTACCAGCGGTCTGTTTTGTTGCCAGAGTTGACAAACCGCAAACACGACATAACAGTTTATTCTTGTGTTCCGCAATATTGCGAAATTGTTTTAACAAGTTACCTATGTTTGGGAACAGTCTTATCTACTGGCACATGAAAATTCACAAATCTGAGTCGTGGTTGCTATAGTTACCTCGTATCAGTTGTGTTGCCATGCAAATATATACTAACTGATACTTGTTGCTGAGCAGAAAACTAAATTTTCTTCTCGTGTAGACTGAAATGTGTCCGACATTTTGATGCAAATTCTGTCACGTTATGAGTGGCAACTTAACGGAGACGTAACCCCATGGTCATCCAGGCGTCAGAGTTCATACCTTCCACAATTCGGTACCAACCCTAACGGAGTCTCTGGCCTATTGTACCAGCCCCAGATGATAGGTGAGGGTGATTGTGGAGCAATTGGTGGAATGAAGATTGGCAGGGGAAACCGAAGTACTCTGAGAAAACCTGCCCCAGCGCCACTTTGTCCACCAAAAATTCCACTTGACCAGACCCGGGATCGAACCCGGCCCGCTGCGGTGGGAAGCCAGCGACTAACCGCTTGAGCTATGACGCAGCCCTTATATGTGTTAATACTGTAGATGGTGTACCCTCTGTGATTCTAGCAATACTCTCACGCATTTGCACGTAACAAGAAAGAATATTGCTGTCCTGTAGCGATTAGATGTCCTGCATATCACGAACCCGTCGGCTTTCGTGTATATCATACCCGCATCGCATGTACACACTGAATAATTTTTTTTTGTATGATAGACTCAAAATCAATAATCGACAGACGCGTGAAGGAATTCATTATCGACGATTCTTTATCTACAAAATACCATGAAGGACGCGTGTGCGATTTTGCGTATCGTTTAGATGGAAGTTCCTAGGTAGAATATATGACGATACGTGGGGTTTACGTAATGATAGACACGAAATTAACGTCAAGCAAGTTCAGTCAAGTGAATGCTATGTTGCTAGTCAAGAGTGGGGGAACTGATCCAAGTCTTAACTACGTCTTATCGTTCGCGTGATCGATTCTCCGCACAGCTGATAATATCTTCTCTTGGAACATGGAATAAGACTAGTAGGTTTAGAAGTTAATTTAGTTCCATGATCGTGGCGTGTTTTAAATAGGAGAACGAACGTACTAGCTAGTGAGACGGAATCCGTAACTGTTCCCATTCAGAATTGATTCTGAATCACTGAATAGTTATATAGACGTTCGATGGGTGATGGCCCATCGAGAGAGTTATCTATTTCGCATTAACTCGTCATTATTTCTCCAAAAGAAGTATCAAAAACCAGGAAACTTTGCGGTAATTTCTGTGCTGTCTCTCTCCACAGAGTTGTATGATGAATAACTTAACAGTGAGTACACTGCCTTAGGACACCAGTTGATTTGAGTGACTGAACAGTGAGATCACGGTTTCAGGGAACCGGAGTTGCTTAAGAACTCCTACTAGGAGACAGTGAGTTCCTCCGAAACGTTACTACCTAGTAGACTACATGATAACATATGCCAGAAGGCGATGTTCTTGATACTCCACTTGAGAAAATCAAATATCCCACCGCGTTTTATTTTAAGTATGCCTGCTTTTTTGGGGGGGGGGTGAATTCTTGTGATGTACGTTGTATTGTTTGGCTCGGAAGGTTTCAAGGAATTTAATTTCATGCACATGTTCGAGGGTATAGTGGTCTATGTGAGAGAACTGCGCACTGAGGCTGCATAACTTCAATATTTAGACAGGTAACATGAAGAGAAAATGATTGGGGCATGTTCCACGCAGGGAGAAATGCATACAGAATTTTAGCGGCACAATACGAAAGTTGTGAGACATATGGAGCGAGAGAACAGCATCAGTATTGGAGTGTATTTTTTTTTCCTTGGCACTACAGCCCCAGTGCGCCGAGGCCTACCTCCATGAACTTCTCCGTTCACTTCGGTTTTTCTACATCTTAGACATACGGTAGGACTCCTTCGGCGTCTGATCAGCTCGTCGCAAGGCCTCTACCTGTACACAAACACAGCAAAACGCACACACACAAACTAAACATCCATACCCTGAGTGGGATTCGAACCCACGATCCCGGCGAAGTGGATATTACAGAGTATAATTGTGTGGAATGGATTTAACCGGCGCATGTTATGGTTCAGTAGGGGGGGGGGGATTTATTGAGTACATGAGTGACTGTGAAGCTTCTTGAAAAAGGCTTTTGTTGCACCGAGTGAACGTATAACGGACTATGTAGGACTTGTTAGTCTTGTTGCTAGAATCACATGGTAAGGCAAATAAACCTATTGATGCCTAGTTCGTATTTCTTTCATCGGAGCCAGTGACTGATAGAGAAGGTTCAGGTCCGCTGTTCACGAATTTCAGTCTCTACTTTATTTTTACTTGGAATAGCCACGCAAGGTAGAGTAAGTTATTTTTTAAGTGTAGCGGTTGGTAAGTCGGTACTTAACGTGTTTTTCTTGGTTCATACGCAACTTAGACGAAACGTCTTATTACTGAACTACTTTCAAGCCATCTTTAACAAAATGTATTGTGCAGAGAATAAACACAGACCTCCAAAGATTCTTTTAAAGAAATAATAAGTCCTAAAGGCCAGTTTAGATTTTTAAGGGCACAGGCGGTGAAGGTAATGTGATCAGCGAAGCAAGAATATTTTCCTACAGTACAGCTTATACAATTTCGAAAGTATGACGGATCAATATAGAATACTTTGGAAGTCTGCGTTGAAGATTCTGCTTTTGATATGGTGGTTTTTGAGTTTATTGTAGTTCCTACGCCCAAATATTAAAATAAAAAGTTAACAAAAAGTTTTTACTCTTGTGCTCCTCGTATACTGCCTGAATCGTGAGGTTTAGGCGTGGAGGTTACTCTACCGTCACTTTACATATTGCACAGACTATGGTAGCGTAGTTGGTTGAAGTACCATGTTACAAGCCGGAAGGTCGCGGGTTTGAGCCCCGATCAGGTGGAATTTTTCAATTGACCTAATCCTTTTCAGCCGCATTATGGCCCTGGGGTCGACTCAGGCTCTAACAGACTTTTTTTATTACTTAAATAACACTCAGAATTATAGTATTCTGTAAGCTATTGTGATAACATTGGGCTAATAAGCCCACCTATGGCAGGGTGAGGATCCTTCCACCGAAGGAGCCCCTATTTTTCACTTGAGGTCAATTGGAAGACGTCTTTTCAGTCATCTGTTTTTGGGTTCTTCCAGTAGCGGCTGCATCAATGGATTGATGTGCGTCTCTAGTCGATCGTGGTTTACATCTGAGATGATTGAGATGCCAAGGTCGTGGTGAAGAGTGTCGTTCGATACATACCATGGTGCATCTGTCATTAATCGATCTAACAGAAATGAGTACCAGGAATAATCTTGGGAGTGAAGGGCGGCCCACACGTAAGGCTGACAACCTTTCCGCCATCTGTGAGCCGATTTTCTAGAAAATGAGAGAACATCGACGTCTCACAACCCTATGGGCCTCCACGGCCTGTTACAGGGATACATTTACTTTTACTGTCACATAAGTATAAATATCGGACATGTGTTCGTGAAATAGGTGTGTATGTACATTAAGGGCAGATGATGGAACAGGTCATGCACCCGTGATGCAACCCTTATTGTGAAGTGAAAAAAGAAAATTCTTACCATGGGTGGTTGCGTAGCGACGGTAGGCGTCTGCATTTATGTGATACCATAAAAACAATCTTACAGGTCTCACATGTCTATGTAACAGATAAGCACATAAGCAGTGTTACACAATACCAAATTTGTCGGATTTGAGGTTCTCACAGCGGTGAATATGATGATTTGTATCTTGTGGGACATAACACCGTATAGTTCGTGTCAACCTACGTTTCTGAGGAACACTCGCTCCATCATCAGGGTTGAAAAGTTAAGCTGAGTTAGAAACTAGCATGAAACTGGCAGCTTCTTGTTTTTGTATTAATCTTCTCTACCCTGAAAATGGAAGCGACGTGTTCTTCCGAAACGTCAGTTGAGTTTTCACGGGACTACACGTTATTATATCCCAGAAGATTGAACTCTTAGTCGCAGAATCGAGCGGGATTACAAATATTTCAGTAGTATTTCTATGTAGCTTGTTAGTCATTTGTTTGTACAAGGCCAGTGACAGGGAGAGATGTGATTTCCGTATCTCATCCACATCCTGGCAGGATCTGGCCTTGTGGTGGTGATACTGACGTAGCTCAGCCACTCGCAGTCCTTGTACTGTGATGTTTGAACTTAACAGAAACCTTTTCCTGACACGATTCTTCAATTATAAGACGTGTTTCGTGTTTCTCTTATATTTATCCAGCCATGAGTTTTGAAGACTAGAAGTGTTTGGTTTGGAAATTAACTCTGGAATAGAAATAATTCTACGTTAATGGGACAGCTGTTGGAGTCTGTTCAAACGTTGCAGACAGCTGCATGGTACAGGCATTCTGACTACTGCGGGATGCAAAGACTCGTAGCCCAAACACTGACGTGTTTCTCTGTGTCTAGTTCGATTCTAACCGAAAGTTGGATTGTTACAGTTTTCTTAGGACAAGGGAAGGCCGTACCATAGCCTAGGCAGTTAATCGCCCGCTTCCCACCGCGGCGGCCCGGTTTTAGTTCCAGGTCAGGCCATGTGGGATTTATGGTGGACAAAGTGGCAGTGGGGCAGGGTTTCTCCGAATACTTCGGTTTCCCCTGCAAATTCTGATTCCACCGACTGCTCCACATTCATCATCATTACGTAACCAAGTGGACTCAGTGCCCCCCCCCAAAAGACAAGGATGAGGGATCTACGGACTGAATCATCCCGGACTCCGAAATGACTGACATTTGTTCACTTTTTGAGAAAGAAAACGAAAGGTTTTCTGATGAACCGAAGTTTATATCGACAGCATAGTTAATATATGAGTGTAACAGTTCTTTATGTATATTTTTAAGTCCTTCCACCCCGAAATCGCCCTTCGTACGCTATTGTTATAGGATCTGTTTTAATGTTATCTCCGCATCCCAGATGGCAGTTTTTAACTTGGGTTCTCCGTGCCGGTTTTCGGCAACGGACATCGCTTATGCAACTGGTGGAAAGACAGCGATGCGTAAGGAAATTAGTGTTGGTTGCGCAAAATAATGCGGGAGAAATAAGTACATATATGGTATGTTAGTTCTGGTCTAGAAAACTGAGATTAACGGCCGTGGGGATCCGTTGCGCTTACCACGCGACGCCCTCTATTCGCTAAAGTTGGCACTAACTTCGCCGACAAGCGGCGTTCACTCGGTCGGTATAGTTCGCTTACGGACTAAAGGCCACGGAAGAAAGGAAATGGTATGTTAGCACGTAACAACTGGTGGTGCGAAATTGCCTTGTCACCTTCCGTAGTAACATTTCGTCTGTATTGAGCCTAAATACATGAATAGACCAATGTAGCGTAGTTCGTTGAGGCACTATGCTACAAGCCGGAAGGTCGCGGGTTCAAGTCCCGATAAGGTCATTGGATTTTTTTTTCAGTTGACCTAATCCTTCCAGCCGCACTATGGCCCTGGGGTCGGCTGAGCCTCTAACAGAAATGGGTACCAGGAATTAATTAATTTTCCTGGAGCGTAAAGCGCGGCCGGCGCGTAAGGCTGACAACATTACCGCCATCTTTGAGCCGATTGTCTAGATAATGTGGGAACCTCAAGGTCTCACAACCCTATGGGCCTTCACGTCCTGTTACAGGGATAAGCTGTACTTTTTACTTAATGTAGTCTCAACATTTTTCGGTTTAAAAGTAAAACTTCGTAGCATCTATTGTATTGCATTTTTGACGTTCTTCCCTAGTTTTAAAAGTAAAACTGTTAACGTGTAATGTATTTTTTTGTCGCTCGATAACTTGGAGCGTGATTGTCGCGGCGGCATGTCACCTCGTATGGGCGTTCCGCAAGTTGCTACGTGTGATACATAGCAAAGTGTTTTTGTTGTATTAAATGCCACAACTTTCGGTTACATAAATATTCTGAGACGTAACGCTCTTTTACTACGCACTTACGCAACATCCCTTAGAGATTTTGCGTGTCTTTACAGACGCGTAACTCCTCGTCAGTCGTGTGTGTGCAGAAGTACGTGTTGCATGCCGACAGATGGACGTGGTGTAGGCTTCGTGGCGTTACGGAACTCAGAAACCCAAAAATTCTTTAGAGCGCAAATCAAGGAAACGGGCCAAAAGATGTTTATCAGTTGCCAAGGTAAAATGGCGTCATTGAATTCGAGTGGTCTTGAGCCGTGACATCAATTTCTTTATTATATGCGTTTGCCCATTCAGATTAATCTACTAATATATTAATTGGGTATGTACGATATTTGCTTGGACCTTGTTTTGTGTAAAAATTTCCAAGAGAAGGTAATCTCCTCCAAGATTGCTATATATCAGGACAACTGGAGGTCGACCGCCCAGCCCGTTAAGCATGCAGTATGCCAGGGATGTCCCATTCTTGGGTCACATGCGGCTCGGTAATTAGTTTTGTGTGGCCCGCCTGCCCCAAAACGTGGTAATATGTGTTAAACGCTGTTTTCTCCGTTGTAAAGAATCTGTTAATCTCGTCGAAAAGAAGTCTTACGAAAGTGCTTGTTAACTATTTAAATATTCAATGTAATTTTTAGTTTAATTTCAGACGATGCCTGATAAATAACTTAGGAAAATGTGGAATTACTGATCATATGCTCATTTCAAGCCACTCGGAAGGCCAACTCGTAGGTGGGTGAACAATATTAAAATGGATCTTAGAGAGATAGAATGGGATTGATCTGGCTCAGGATAGGGAGCAGTGGAGGGCTTTTGTGAACACGGTAATGAACCTTCGGGTTCCATAAAATGCTGGGAAGTTCTTGAGTATCTGCACAATTGGCGGCTCCTCAAGAAGGGCTCAGCTCCATGAGTAAGCAAGCTCATTTCAGGGCACATATTTTTGTCTGTATATTTGAAAGAACATTTTTTTTTGTAAAGTGATTAGTGGGCAGGTGTCTGAAGGCGGTCCAAATCGGCTCATCAGTGGGCTTGAAGTTGAAGAGCCCTGTGGTAAGGTATTAATTAATTTGAAGGCAGCGCATGAATTTAATGCTTATGAGCGCCTCTCCATGTAAGTCTACTGCACCTGTTAACAACACATCTTATTATTTTTAAGGAACCCTGCTGTACGCGTAAATACTGTAGCAATATTCAGGGTCACTTAGGCCAACTTCGCTTATATGCAGAATAGTGGGGGGGGGGTACACTCGGGGCGGGATATGTAGCTGATATTTCTGGAGTTACGATGCAGGTTGCGAAACTGTTATGTGAAGGTAAAGTGGATTTTGAAGTCGCTTAGGATCGTATCCAATGGCGGGCGTTGACGTTTGTGTTGAACCTTCGGGTTCTGTTAACCAGTTAGTGCATCCAACCGGTAGAGAGTTACTGGCTACTGATTGGTCGACCGCAGTTCGATCCCAGAATAGCTCTGGGCTCATCAAACACATGGCGTAGTCACTTTACCCGGAATAAAGGTTGCTGGACCGTGAAGCAGGTAACTGCCGCGATCGGATGCAAAGGTTTGAGAGTGTTTGAGGCCTCACCTTCACGCTTTGAATTTGACCGAGTAGTACGAACAAAAGGTTCGTGATTCAGGAATCGAACTCCTGATTCGACCGTATCCTAATAGAAGTGATGTACATGGGATACTTAGCATCGATTTATAATAATCCAATTGTTTTTAATATACATATACAGGGTGTCCTAAGTGGAAAGGTCAGTATTAGAATACCCTGTAGAATAGTAAACGTATCCTGCTCAGCGCGGAAAAGGAAATCTGTGTGTGTTTAAACAAACCTGGCTGAAACGTAAACATATTTGAGTGCTTTAGGGTTATATACCATGGGAACGGAGAGGCGGAGTCTCGTGACGTGAGATGTTGGGCCACTATCCATAGCATTACATGAAAATACCAGAGATGTTCTGCTGTGCTACAGGAAACTGGTAGTCATCATGGATTTCGGCAGAATCTTAAAATGTTGGGCAAAGATGCAGCGATGGTGTACTTAAGTTTGGATTATTCCCTGCCTGAAGTATGCTTAAAATTATTTCCATTGCGTTTTGAAATTTTTTTCATGTTCTTTGCGCGATGTTCCAGAATTTAGGCTCTGGCGCACAACCACAATCTTGAAAAGTAATTACAATGTTACATGGATTAAATATTTTATGTTTTATGTTATAGGCTACAAGTAACAATAACATTTTGCTGCATAACTGGGAATCTCCCATGTTTGATGATACTCGGCCCTTGTAGCTGCGTGATCGAAGTTGAATGTCACTTGTACACTGGGATTAAGAGATAGAATCTCGTCTTAGGGCAGAGATGTTTGTCAGTACTCGTCTATGTTAACATATTCTACGGCGGACACATTGACTGGACTCTTGTGTTTGTGGTCCTGTCACTTGCCTGATTAGGATTTAGAATTATGTGATTAGAAAATTAGGCAAGTACTTGAACCAGGCAGCCGCCAAGTGTGATGCTGCTACATTGATTTCTGGTTTGTTTGTATTACAGCTCATTTTATTTTTGCTGTGACAACTTAGCTGACGTTGGCGGGCAATATTTTGTAATATCCAAATTCTTCATGCAAGATATAGATACAGTTTTTAAAAGTTGGCTATTTAACGATGCTGACAGTGTAGAGACTATATAGAGTCGATATTGAGATAATGAATTGGGAGCAGCGGATGGAGTTAGTACTGGCAGAAGAGACGGAAGTATTCGGAGAAAATCCCCAAAGTTCCACTGGTCGACATCTCACGTTACCTGACCTGAGATGGAACCTGGGCCGCCACGGTTTGAGACAGTTTTGTTTTTTTCGATTTGTAATACCATACAATATTTGTTCATTGCACACCGAGAAAAATAATGAGGCGAACTCCATGGCTTTAGTCCGCAAGCGAATTATACCAACCGAGCGACCGCCGCTTGCCGGCGAAGTTAGTGCCAAGTCTAGCCGTTAGAGAGAGCTTCGCGTGGTCAGCGCAACGGTTCCCCACGGCCTTTAATCTCGATTTTCTAGACCGTAGCCCCTACTTTCCCATGCAAGTAGCTCCTCAGTTATCCTCACGAGGCTGAGTGGACCCTGTTCCAGACCCACTACTTCTCAGAACATCTTGTAGCGCCGGGAATCGAACCCGGAACTTCTGGATCTGTCTAGAGGCTGTCTGTGACTGTGTGCGCCTGTTTCGCGTTTCCTTCCGATAGATTCTGTGGCACTGCTCGAGTATTCGTTAGAATAGGAAGAAGACGCAGAGGCGCCCAGCCACATTAGGCAGAGCTCGCAAGTTCTGTGTTTGCGGTGTATATTTGTTATCCTGGTGCGATGTTGGAGATTTCAGTTAGTTGCGTCATTCCTTCCACGCAGCCTTGAACACCAAGTTCTTGTTTGAACATGATCATCCCAGATCATTGCACTTTTCTAACTGGCTGGTGAAATATTCAAGATAATGAGCTACTGTAAAGAGAGCCTTGTTCTAAAAAGGCAGTAGTGGGAAAATGTGCTGCATGGAAAACAAGTATTTCTGAAATGCGTTCATTGCTCTTTTGCATACACCATTGACCTTGATATTCGTACTCGAATATTGCAGGTACAGAACTGTCGTTACGAACCGAATCACGCTAAATCTGCTAGGCTCACCTCAGTCATTCTGCATGAGGTTAGAATTTGTTTCTTGTACTTCATTAATTCATTTTTGCAGGCGTGTATTGCTTATTTAACAATGCTGTCTGTAGCGTCAGACTGTTATGGCGTGGAATTGTAGGAATAGTGAATAGTAAGGGATTTGGAAGGAAGAATATAGGGCGAAATACTACCTGTCATTCTCTTGGAAGAATTGTGAAACACACGAAAACCCTCAGAATAGTAGAGTGTTCTCTTCGAGATTCGAACCGTCGCCCTTGGAATATGTCAGAAGCATTATCGCTTGAACCAACTTTGTTATATTCACCAAGTCGCAAATCAGGTGTTTCAGATGGGATTTGCAGACGTTACTGGCTCTTGTATTACATTGTGGGTACAGTATCGCACGTTAAGCCGTTTTTGAAAAAAATCTTTGAAGTGTTATTTAACGTTGTTTAAAATAGATGTGAGCCGGGATAGCATAGTCGGTATAGAGGCTGGCCACGGGCTGGACTACCAAGGGGTTGGAGTTCGAGTTCCGGTGGGGGCAAGTTCAAACTAGCTCCGAGGTCCATCCAACCTCCTATACGATGGGTACCGTGGTCGCTTTTTCCTTGGGGTAAAGGGGGCTGGGCGTGAAGCTGACCATTCACCTCCGGCAAATGCCGAGGTCTTGAACAGGTGGACAGGGACAACTTTAACTTTTAGTACTATGCTAAGCGGTGTTTTGAGAAGACGAAATGTAATTAATAAAATATTTATTTCGTCGAATGAGTAGACTCATACAGTAATGTTTCTGGCTTTTTCGAATTCCAGCCTGGGCACAGAATATTCTGAATCTATGTTTTGGTTGTTTTCCCCAGCCCTAGGCTAATGCCTGAGATTGTTCGAAAGTAGGCAAGGTTTTACGCAGTTAATTCACTAGTGATTGTCCCGTTATTCGAGTATAGGCCGCATAGTTTAAGCCGCTGACAGCAGCGTTAAAATAAATCGTGACTAATTATGTAAATCCCCGTGTCGCATAGTGGTATGATGTACCGTATTCTGAGAGACGTAACTAAATTCGGCATGAGGTAACGAATGTTGATAAACTTGTGATTTACGTGTTATAGGACCAATACGAGGTAAAATAAAACTGGTGCAAAAATTGTAGTGCAAACCGAACTCCAGATTTAATCAAAATTTCCATTTTCGGATAGACATTTTAGGATTATTAAGGGAAAAAAAAAACAATCTTCCCAGCCCTGTACTTGAAATTCTTTTGAAGAATAGGCTGTAAACGAGGGTGTCCATATGTATGACTTGCATTATTCAGCCAGTCGGTTATGTTGCGTAATGGTGGCAGATGTTATGTCCCGTCACGCATGGGAGACGGAGCAGAGGTTTATCTTCACATTGTCAGCCTAGAATCTCACGGGGAGCATCTGTCGCCGCTTCCCGAAACAAAAAAAAAAAAAAGCTAACAAATTAGATTCTTCAAGGCAGTTTTAATTTGATAGGAAAATTACTAACGGCAGTAGCATGTTACGATGTATAAAGTGGCGTATTCCCTTCGAGCGTAGTCTTTTTATAAAGTGCCTGTAACCCAGACTTTGAAGCAGATTTAATTTCGTGTACGCCGGATATTTCATCACCGCGTTTAGCTATACTACGGTCTGGTGATGGTCAGACCATTTTTTTTTCACGGTAAAAGTAGAATTCGGATATCAAGTTGCAACAAGCGGCGCGGTCCAAGGTCTGCAATTACTGCCTCCCTCCCCTCCCCTTCCCCCCTCCGTGCTGGTAGTGTAATGACATCATGTGCTGTAGGAAGCGGGTTGCCGCCCGACTTCAAGGCCCTCGCTGTCACCCGAACTCTAGTTCCGTACCTCCTGTCTCTCTAGCTCTCTCAAGGAGCTGGCATTCTGCCATAGTTTGCACACAAGCAGACTCCAAACATACCGACACTGTTTGAGTTAAAGAAAAAAAGTGCCTCGTGTGTAGCTGATTCATGTGATTGCACTGCTGAAAGGCCATATGCAGACATCCTCATTCTGCATGATTGCTTCGCATGCTTATGGTCTTGAGCTCGAATACCGGCTGTGTAAGGGGTGGATGCATCTCTTGTCCGTTACGGAGTTTTATAACTACATATCGGTAAAAGCACGATTTTTGTGGGGCCTGTAGTCGAAACATACTCATGAAATTTCAGGCGCGAGTGACATAAAACGCTTAGTTGCTCTGTATACCCAGCCAAATACAGGGACAGATGTCGCCACAAACTTAAAAAACGAATATGTGATAATGTGCTGCGTGGTCAGAGCTATCGCACATTTCGGGGCACGGCGCTAGATGAGTGTGGAGCCATGACAGGGGAAACCGGAGAAACACTCTAATTATACTTCACCCACCACAAATCACTTGGGACTAAACACGGGTCCCTAGTGAGAAGACATCGTCTGTTTAAGCTCTGTTTTTTTTTTACACTTTTCATCAATATAATACAGAAATCTGTTGTTTGTAAGGTTTGGAGTTCTTGTGTCGTGTTTCTTATTGCTAAGATTAAGTGTAAAGTACTCGTAAAAGGTAAATCGTCTCTGTGCTTAACTAAGCACTGTGCCATGAAGGCGTACGGGGAATGGATGTATAGATCTGTATTTTCTTGACCTTGTCATTTGTTGGAGGTGATTGATCAGCTTCACGTCCCGGCCGCTTTACCCCCAGGAAAAAGCCCCCCCCCCCGGTACTTAGTGGATAGGAGGCTGGGCGGGCCCCAGAGCCGGTCTGGACATGCAGAAGAGAAAATTCTTGACCCCACCGGGATTCGAACACCGACACCTCGGTCGTTCAAGGTTAAAATGTTATAGAAATACAACTCAGATTACTAGGTGCCTGCAAATTCCAAATTTTCTTATTGTGATTTACGTAGATACTTATATTCGCCGCCGGTCTCCCTTACAGCGCCTGTGCGGAGAACCGTAGCCCATAGAGCGATCGTTAAATGAATGTTATAGCTAATTAAATTGACTAATTTATTACAACTGTTAACTCTTATTTATGTGTAGTTATATATTCAACATCGTACTCAGAGAAACCTTTCTCCTTCACCGGTTCGTACGGCACCAGACCGCAAGGTCGTAGTAAAATTTACCGGAAGTACCTATGTCTGCCTACGAATTTGATAGGCCAGATCGTCTACTTTTTGTTAGTCGCACATTCAAGTACTGTAGCCCGTTAACAGAAACGGCAATATGCTTGTGAAGGTCGGACCGGATTATTCATGCAGTCGGAACTTTGTGTAAAATTCCAGAACTCTGAATATTTCTCCATAGTTTGGCCTGTGCCGTTACGAAAATTAAGAGCAGATTAAATTCTATTAATGCTTGCTACAGTTCAGTTCAGAACCAAGTCTTCTCGTCTGCCGTCTAAGAAAGTAAAAATTAAAATGCACAAAACTATAATTTTTCCTGCAGTTTTGTATGGATGTGAAACTTGGTCCTGACATTAAGGGACGAACATAGACTAAAGATCGGGATAGTGCAGTTGGCATAGCGACTGGCTACGGGCTCCAAGGTGTCGGAGTACGAGTCCCGGTAGGGTCAAGAATTATCTTTTCTCTACAGCGTCCAGACAGGCTCTGGGGTTTATTCAGCCTCCTATCGAATGGGTTCCGCGGGCTCTTTCCCCCGAGAGTAAAGCGGCAGGTGCGTCAAGCTGACCGATCACCTCCAGTTAGTGCCGAGGTCAAGAAAACGTGGACCCCATACATTCACTCCCCCGTACGCCTTCATGGCGTAGTGCTTAATGTGTTAAGGACAGGGACAACTCTACCGTTTACGTAGACAAAGGGTATTTGAGAACATTTGGACCGCAGAGGGACTACATAATATGACTGAATACGTGTGCTATTCGCCAAATATAGAAGGAATGAACAAGTCGGGGAGGCCGAGGTGGACAGGATCCAGCGATCGTTCTTCATGACACCTTCTTGCTAGTTTGTAGCTCTTCAGCCATGAAGATGGAAGCAGTACGTTCCACCGAAACATAGACGACTAATCGGACCAAACAGCAACACATACCAGAAGATGGCGCACTTCATTATTTAAAATTATTAACGGAAAATGTAAGAAAACAAGTTGGAGATGAAACTCAAATCTTATGCAGTACTGGTAATTCGGTGCACTTTATATGGAAAGTAAAATTATGTTTAGAACAAAAATACTTGTAAAATTGATACAGGAAGTGTGACATTTAGAAACAATGTCATAGTATTTAACAGATATACTTGTGTGTAACGAAGCAGTGGTTGGTTGATTGTATCATCAGGCTACGTAACTACTCTCGCACAAGCCCCCCCCCCAATAAACACGTTTAAAAACAAACACACAACGCGAAAGGGAATTATTACATACATTTTTTTAATGCTAGTGGGGTGGGACTAAGTCCCTTGCACTGCGGCCACTTCTGGCCTATTGTACCAGCCCCAGATGATAGGTGAGGGTGATTGCGGAGCAATTGGTGGAATGAAGATTGGCAGGGGAAACTGAAATACTCGGAGAAAACCTGCCCCGGCGCCACTTTGTCCACCAAAAATCCCACTTGACCAGACTCGGGATCGAACCCGGGCCGCCTCGGTGGGCACATACTTATTTAGTAAGTGGAAGAAGAAACTAATATTACACCTTTAAACCCCAGTGGTCACTACAGCTACCACCTGCTTTAACGTACTGAAACCCTGTATTGCATCCACAGAGTGTGTTTGTGTGTTCATCGATAAACAGTGATGGTTGCGCTAAACAGAATTGACCTATCGATCTTTGTAGCGGAGACGTAACATGTTTTCTGTGAGGTACGCGCTGAATTATATATATATATATATATTTGTAGAAAGTCAGTTTTGTAGGGGTTACGCCGTCGGAACAGGCTGGGGCAGTAGCACACTTCCAAAGGTTTCTCTGCTTTTGGCCCAAATACCAAGAAATGGGATTGACCATAATTCCGTGACGGGCAGAATATGACTAATATTTTCCTGCACATTGATATATCAGCGAGGTTGCACAGAGATGTGATGCAGCCGAAACACGAAGTTAGATTAAGCTACAGTAATATGCCAGTGCGTGCAGGTACTACGCAGGGCATATATTTAATAGACATTAAATCGACAGTGGCCTTCACAACCCATATCAATATTTATGTCAGTTGTGTGTAAAATTTCCACAGTTTGTGGTGTCGTATCGTATGGGTCGCGCGTGATTAACTGGACGATAACATGAAATGACGTAGAAGCCATGGACACGTGTGCTGATTTTATCTTGTAGGTTAGTCCACCCGTGAAGCAAGGCTATCAGTAAATTTGCGTTTTTGATGCGCGAAACACATTTTTTTTTCGTTCGGAGGATATACAGCTGCATTTCGTTTTGACCTTAAACGGTAAACTACGCCGACCAGTTAGTTAGGTCTTGTTTAGTTCCGTGTTCGGCTTACGAAATTACACTGAAAGTATCGCTGGCAATGTAAGTCTACTTGATACGTTTAAAATTGAATATATTGGATTCTCTTCCATGCATTTTTCTATTGTTTCTTGCGTGTCTTACGGACTGGAGGCGATATGTTCGTCCGAAACGTCTGTTTTCGGTAATTATTATCTTTCAACTACCATGGTTATATGTTTTGTTTACTTATTAAATAACATTTCCAGTTTCTAAGACGATTAGGAACGAATTTAAGATACTGTGTCAGCATTCGTCTGGGGAGGGGAGCTGAGGAAAACCATAAACCCTTTTAGGATTACGGGTGTACGGGGCAGGACAACCTGGGAACTCCCGGATCCCGTAGCAAGGTATGTAACGTTGAACGAGAAGTGACTATTATTATTATTATGAATGGCTGCAAGATATGATTTTGATTGACGATTTCGTGGCCCCTGGCAATACCGTAACCTTGTTATTCGCTTATAAAGCCTGAGGAAAAACCGGATAGCTGGTAATCCGGACAACATGCGATATAGGTTTCATGCCGTAAGGGAACGAGGTTGGCGCCTCGCCCCTGTATTTTGAATTATTTATGAACTGAATGTCCATCAGAGCCAGCAATCTGAAATTCAGTCTGATAGTTCGGCACGTAATTTAACAGATGGTGTATTGACCCGCTTTTGCGTCTCATCCTGCAATTCAGGCTGCAGATTGTTGCATGCATAGAATGTCATTACTCTGCAAGCTTGGAAGCAGATTTTACGTATGTTTATTCTGGGTTTGTAGGCGGTGGTGGGGAGTGGGACGAAGTCCAAGGTGATATTGAGCACTTCAAACGAAGCTAGCGCAGGTTCAAGCAAGTTGCGCTTAAATATGTACTCTAAAGGTAAATCACCGGACGTTATGAGGTAGCAGTCACCATTCCATCTTCTGAGAATTACATGTTTTAATCACTCTCGAACCTGGTTTTTCCTCTGATACCTGACTGCAGGTACTGCAAACGTACTTTTATGAACCTGAAACCCTTTCTTTCTGCTGCTTCTCAGTCACCTTTCACATTCATCGGCCACAAATACGTCGACGGTGCAATAAATTTGAGGAAGCGTAGCGTTGTATTGTGGGTAAATGGTCGGAGTTATAAGCCTTGAAGGCGACGTGTTTTAAACTGAAACTGGCGTTTGGAAGTCTTGTAATCGTATTTTATATTCTCAGTACTGCTGTGGAGTTTGAAGAGCATGTCTTTTGAACATTGCCAGATGGTAAATCGAAAAATTCAGGTTTCTAGAAGCTTCAGTCGGCTTGGCCTTCAGGTATGAGAAGAAAGGTATATAATTCGAACTGAGACAGCGCGTGGGAACTGTTAACTTCTTGCTTTCACTTTGCTGTTCCATGTAATTCATGGTGACAGAAAGATAATATTTGCTCTTTGGAAATGTTTATCATGATATGGTGAACTGTAGCCTCACGACAGAGGGCACAGAAGGCTGTTGTTACCTGTAGAAGAAAAGTGGACAGTTTAATCTCCATGTAGGGACAACTTGTAGGAGCCGGGATAGCGACGCTACGGGTTGGACGACAGAGAGGTCGAAATTCGAGTCCGAGTAGGGTGAAAAATTTTCTCCACGTCGTCCAGACCGGCTCTGGGGCCCACCCAACCTCCTATCCAATGGGTACCGGGGGCTCTTCCCCCGGGTTTAAAGCGGCTGGGTGAAGCTGACCACTCACCTCCAGCTAATGGCGAGGTCAAGAAAATGTGGATACATACATCCACTCCCCATACACCTTCATGGCTTATTGTTTAATTGGTTAAACGCAGGGTCATCTTTACCTTTGTTGCCTTTTAGGGGCTAAGTTTAATAATGCGTAGAAGTGTACCTCCTCGTTTCCCCGTGCTTCCTATGATGGCGAGGTGTTCGGGGGGGGGGGGGGCAGTTCTACAATTCGAAACACTTCTTGATGACTAATGGGTTTGAATTCGATTCGACTTTTCTGATTATACGCTATTGACCTTTCTTCATTCCGGTGTATATCGGAGTTTATCTAGTCGTAGACCCAAAACGGAGATTAACGGTCGCGGGGATCCGTTGCGCTGACCACGCGACACCCTCAATCGGCAAAAGTTGGCACTGACTTCGCCGACAAGCGGCGGTCGCTCGGTCGGTATAGTTCGCTTGAGAGCTAGAGGCCACGGAGACCCTAATAGAAAGACAGAAGGGCTACAGTTCGACTCTGTAGTGGCACTGAGACCATTGCATCCATCCCATATCAGAATCTGTATTGTCCTGCCATCTCCCGATCTGTGTTCCCTGTGACGGAATCAGAAGCCATCGCCTTTCATTGCAAGTTTTTTAATTATGTCTTTCCAATTCCAGACTTCATACAGACAAATATTTGTTTATAGCATGATTGTGGATAATGTCGTGGCCTATTATGAGGTGTCGCAGTATTCGCCTCTACTGATCGAGATACTTGATGACATTCGCTGACGCTTTTCAGTAACAAGTTATGTACGTTGAGTGGTACGTTGGTTCTGAATTTGGATTATAATGTGGAAGGGGAAGTGGTCGTAGCCTATTTTAAGACGATACCCTTTATTTGCGTAGAATATGAGGGCGCTGACTTGAAAACGAGATAGATGATGTAAGGTTGAGATTCGAAAGGGGGAACTTCCGAATACGAAGCAATGGATGATGAGTGGTGTAACTTCCACGTTCGTTGTGTAGGTCATTCAACTGACACACACACACACAGAATGATGCAACTTGAAGGCTATGATGGCGGTTTCAGAGACGAGCCTCTAATCTTCTGTCATTAGGGACAATGCACACAAAAAGATTTCCTGGCGTAAACAGAATTACGTAGCCTATCAAATTCCCCGGCAGTTCATTAGCGCGACTTCAACCCTGTTTCTCTTAGGCTTTAGGTTGTAGATTGACTGTTATCTGTTTTCTCTGTTTCAGCTTGAAACATTTCCAGTAGAAGTAGGCCTGTCATAAGGTAACATCTGTAACGAGGTCAGTGAACGAACATTTTACCACACTGATCTGCGTGAAGCGAAATAGGGTTCTGATACGATTTCAGATTTGACTGGGTTGAGATGTGGGATATTTAGTGACCCTGTATCGACAGTAGATGTTTTACAACGCCGTGGAAAGTTCTGCGTAAGGTGAATTGGAGAAGGATTGATAATGAGAGCGATAATGTCGTTGAAGGGATGAAGAAAAACACAGCCCGTCTTTTTAGTGCATGTCACACCTAGAACCAAACCTGGCACTTCCGAGGAAGTGACAATCTCTAGCCATTTCAGTATGTGGTTGCACGGCTGAGCAGTGGGTAGCTGAGGTTCGCACGGTCTCGGATCGACCAGACAGAAGGAACATGGTTTGGAATCTCGCTTATGGCATGAATGTATGTCAGTTCCCAGCCCAAGGGAAGATTAATAATTTGATCGCCTGAATAGGAACACCAGAGAGCTTAGTATGTGAACGCTGAAGAAAGTAAACTATTATCTTCAAATGAAGAGAAGACGAGGTAATTATCAACGTCCGTCCGCGTATACTACAAACTCCGTGGCTTTAGCCCGCAAGCGAACTTACCGACCGAGCGACCGCCGCTTGTCGGCCAAGTTAGTGCCAACTTTAGCGGATAGAGGGTGTCATATGGTCAGCGCCATGAATCCCCACGGCTCTTAATTTCGGTTTTCTAATCCGGAGCCGCTATTTCCTTGAAATAGCTCTTCAGTTATTCTCACGAGGCTGAATGGACCCCGTTTCAGACCCATTGCTTCTCAGAAAATCTGGTAGCGCCGGGAATCGAACCCGGGACCCCCGAATCTGTAGCCAGGAACTCTGACCACAGAAAACGTCACGATTTTTGGACGACTGTTAACTGTTTCCGCTGGTACACATAAGGACAGTGTGTAACTGAAGGAACAGTAAAATTGACAGTATTTGTCCAGTACTATCCATGAGTTATAGTGGGTTCTGGTGAATGGAAGGCTTCATGTAGGAAGGGTGCTGGAGGGATAAATTTGAGAGCCCAGGTTGATCAAGGAAACAAAATTCTGAGCCATTAGCTGAGCAGTTGGGATCAGCATCAGTTCACCCTGGAAGTCATTCAACTCGCCGATTTTTTCTCTGTCGTGTACTGCATAATGTGATTCTTCAGTGAGGGGCGAAGGACATGAAATTGCGCCTGCAGTTGCAGCGTGTGAACAGATGTAACCGTGGCTCGAAGCGATACGTCATTCTGGCGCGGCATGGAGTATGTTCCACAGGCAGCCAAACAACTTCGCTATTTTTACTGTATTTAACGACGGGCTGTTTTGCTGAAATATAGCGAGAAACTTACAAACATTAGTCAAACGCTTGTCAGACATTATGTTCGGGGATTTTGTATTTTAGCATCGATACCTGTCGATATTCACGGCATGGCAAACACCCAAGTTTTCCCGTCCCCCCGCCCCGGTTTATGCTGCAACTTGTTTGATCTTTAATGATGTTTCTGTGTTGCCTCCTGTCATTTGGCATCTTGTCACGACTGCGACGGTGCTGTGACCGAAGGACCGTATGTCAGTCACTGTGCTCTGCTTTTCTGGGAAAACGGATGCCTACGCGTCCAACATTTTTTGCATCAGCAGAATTTTGGGCTGTCGCGCTGTCAGAGAGGTAACATTAAAACAACAGGGGTTGCAGAGAGTATCCCATGAAAATACACAGGCCTACACTGTAGACCTGTTTTTAGTATGAGTACTCTATCCATGCATATATGATATTGGTGGGAAAGCCGGAAGGAAGGAGACCACAGGGAAGACCAAGGCGTAGGTAAGTGAACAATATTAAAATGGATCTAAGAGAGATAGATGATGGATTGGATTGATCTGGCTCAGGGACCAGTGGAGGGCTCTTGTGAACACGGTAATGAACCTTCGGGTTCCATAAAATGTTAGGAAGTTCTTGAGTATCTGCACAATTGGCAGCTTCTCAAGAAGGGCTCAGCTCCATGAGAGTGATTCTCTCCAATTTGGACGGCCTTGTTATAGCGAAATCCCAGTAGACTTCCAGGATGTTTGAGGCGTATGTTGCAGAAAGTAAAGTTCGTGTTGCCCTTGGGCCGCGCCATAGCTCAAGCGGTTAGTGAACGAAGTGGTTTGACGGTAACACTTCAGACGTGTTGGGAGATATTTGATTCGAATCTCGGCTCTGACACCGGCTGTCGTGGTATTCCCTAGCCCCTTTAGGAAAATTCTAGGATAATACTTCGATCGGCCACTTCCTTGCAGACCCTTTCCACTTAGCCATTCACTAGTCTTCGTACCATTCGAGACTGTACAGTCTAGATTATGACAGTGTCCCAAAATAGCCCACGAAATCGATACAAATCGGCCCTTCATTTTTAAAGCAATATTAAATGGTAAGACCCAATATTTTGAGCAGGCTTATGTTTTAAATTTTCGAAATAATTAGTATTGAAGCATGGTCCGTTTTGGGGAGGGGCGAGTTAGGGCAGCTATGACTTACCTAGCTGGAATTCAGCTGGAACTGAGTGTAGCGTCGCTGACAGAATTATGGAATGTGCCTACCATAAAGTGAGCCTGTCCCGTTATCATAATACCTTCGACGGTACTGTAGGCCTGTTTCAGCACCAGGTATTGTTAAGCCTCTTACACACGACGCCACCACGGTCGCGCCACCAGCAAATAACTTTAAATGAAACCTTTCACACACGGTGGCTGTGGCGCCTCTGGTGGCGGAAGGACGCGACTTTGCGAGCCACCGCATGGCAGCGCCACCACCTCAGTCCATTGTATTATATGAAGGTCTTCGCACGAGACGCGACTGTGAGTGCGGCCAGACTAAAAATATCAATGCAATAAACATGTTCTTTTTAAATGTTGTATGTCTTACCTCAATGTGACCATGAGCATTTCTTCCGGTGGTATGCTGTCTGTCATATTGGTGTCCACACCAGTCTGTTTTCTTTCATACACTGTAGCAGCTCATCAAAAGATGCGATGCTCATGTGCGCAAAAATGAAAAATTTGTCGGGATTCTGTCGAAGGTCACAGTGCAATGTGTAGAAAATACCGTTCATTGATGGGTCTTTTAAGATAGGGTGTACCCAAAATTGCTGTTTTTACGGCGTTTACGCAAACGCGAGAACAAAAAGATTAATCGCCTGCCTCTTCCAACTCCATTTTGAGACTGATCCATGACTGGTGGCGTATTTGGTGGCAAGAAGAAATATTCTCGCTGCCAGGAAAAGCGCCACCAAAATTCGTGGTGGCGCGACCATGGTGGCGTCGTGTGTAAGAGGCCTTAGTTATCACAGTACACAAGCAGAAGTTTCTTGGGAGCCCATTCTGGCACATGGTTGCACTTATAAAGGCATACAGTGAGTGATTATTTAGGCATGTCGCCTGCGATGTACGCAGTAAACTTTTATGTTGATAACATTCTGGGAAGTTATAAATATCCTCGGTGCTGCGAAACTTTTCCAGCATTAGTCTCCTCGTGGACAAGTCGGGCCTGGTGGGATAACGCGTGTTGCATCGCAGCTCCAAATTAGATTTCCTGCGGCACGTGTGTAGCTGGCACATCAGACTCGCCCGTGCGACGTTCCAGGGGTTCAGATCCTACATTACGTGAGCCACGTGGCTCTGTTCTCTACTACGTATGAAATATCCCGTGGATTAAGGTACACCGTACGGAAATGTTTGTCATGTTCGTGTGGCATGCTACAAGTACGGGAACTGCGGACTCACATGGCTGTGGTTCGTAAGCAGAAATTCGCTGTGGCCGCATTGATGGCCGAAAGTAACATGTCATGACTATTCATGAATATAATAGCAAGATTGGAGACGCGAAATCCATACTGGATTATGCCCACGTACGGTATTAGCGTGCTCTCTGTGTATCTTGATGTTTTAATGCGTCTAGTGTCGGGCGGTTTAAAGAAGACGTTGACGGTATTAAGTTTTTTTTTTCGTGGGGTGGGCTGAGACTTGTGTTCACTTGGTACATCGACCACTAATTGGACTTATTGTACCAGCACCGGATGATAGACGAGTATGGAGCATTTGCTGGAATGAAAATTGGTAGGGGAAACCGAAGTACTCTGAGAAATCCTGCCCCAGTGCCACTTTGTCAACCACAGATCCCACGTGACCTGACCTGGGATGGAACCCCGGCCGCCATATTGGAAGCCGACAACTAACCGCCTGAGCTATGACAACCATAATTTTGGTTATAGTGGTTTCGAAACTGGCACTAGTACCCTTCGCACAAAGCGGCCTCCGTAGTCTAGAGGTAACGTTCCCACCTCATGACTCGTAGTACGCGGGTTCAAACTCGGCGGAGGTCGTGGAATTTTTAAGGGAGGAAATATTCAGGGAACAAGTCCTCCGGGAGGGACTTCAAGCCGTGGGTCCCGTGTCGTAGCTTTACGGCAAGTAAAAGAACCTCATATCTCCAAAGGAGGTCACTGAGCCAAATTCAAGGACGTTTGCCGCCCAACATTAGTCTCTAACGCCTCTGATAGATGGGGGAAGCATTATAGATACCGCCAAGCCAGTAGAGGCCGAACTCGCTGGCTTGGCCGGGACTGATGGTAAGCACCAGTATCGGTAGGGTATGGGACTGGTAGAATATCATAGAGGGAAGCACAATAGATCAAACTGGTCGCGGTGTATGGGGAAACCCACCCTCTCCAATAACTAACTAACTAACTAACTTACTAACCCCTCGCACAAATTCGAGGACCAGCCGTGTTATAGGAGGCTTGAAAAGTACAAATTTAGGATGGCTTAGAGTGGCATAACATTCATATCAGATGTCATCAAACTCGGTGATGTGGCTGAATTGTGTGTATGCGCACCATCACACCTGTAAGTTCTGTGTTCCTTTTACAGACATCTCGCAGAGAACGCCTAATAATAATAATAATAATAATATAATGTGGCGCCGGTCAGTTCTAATGACCGTTTTATGTGGGTGTTCTGGAACATTTAAGTAAAACATGCAGATACAGAGCTTATTTGCGTTACAGTCGTACTTACGGAGCTGAGCCCTTCTTGAGAAGAAGACAAATCTGCAGCTACTCAAGAACTTCCCAGCAATTTATGGAACCCGAAGGTTCATTACCGTGTCCACAAGAGCCCTCCACTGGTCCCTATCCTGAGCCAGATCAATCAAATCCATACATCCTGTCTCTCCATTTTAATATTGTTCACCCACCTACGCCTTGGTCTTCCCAGTGGTCTCTTTCCTTCTACTGGGAAAACTAAATCTATATATTTACAACGACGCTGTGAGTGACTGGTGTCGAGTGATGCGTTTGGAAGGGCTGAGGAAAAGCAGGAAATGTATGCATGGATAACCAGTCTCCGGGCGGAGCTTTGAACCCGTGGCCTCTCGAGCACAAAGCATGGATGCCACCCACACAGAATGGTCAGTTAAGTCCCTACATCGGAACGAAACTAGGACTTAATGCCTTCAAAGTATCTCGCATGCAGTAGCTCGTAGCTACAGATTACTTGCCTGTATGCAAATGTGGCTCTGGGGCAGTCAGTCGGTTGGTGTGGATGTCGGACATGAAGTTACTGCATTCATTGTGCAGTTCCGTGAACGTAAAATTAGCTCGCTTCGTATTGTGAATACGGGTTAGTTAAAGTATAATTGGCCCCTATGCTAAAGCAATTAAGCACTCCGCCATGAAGACGCATGGCGGAGTGGATGTATAAATCCACGTATTCTTCACCTCGGAATTAGTTGGAGGCAGTGTGAATACGGGCTAGACCTCGTAAAAAGCGCAGATTCTCATAGAGACGCGCTTCACTTAATGGTATCACACATTTTATTTCTGATATCCTACGCAGCTTGTCCGAAACAAAATTCTTAGAGTAGGTTTCTGCCAAAATATATAGTTCCTGTTCCGTGTCACTGTTAGCACTACGATGTTCAGCCATTCACACTCTGTATCAGTATTGCAGTGACAGGCAGGTTCCTGCTGAAGGCCTACCGGTACAGGCTTCATATAGCGTGTGGATCTTAAACCCTTAAAAGCCTAATTGTATTGTTTGATACCATATGCTTTAGCGCATGAAAACTCAGCATTATGTCGTCGGAGTGTATTAGCGTGTTTCGTATGGTTATCACAATTCAAAGACCATTAATATGTGTATGTTGATCGTTGTAGCAGAGACGTAACGTGTTTCCTGTGAGGTACGGGCTGACGTTTTATGTATCATATAGAAGAAATTCAGACCTCAGAGGGTTAAATTTTGACTTACGAATCGCGGATGAGGTGGATTGGGCATTTAGCACGAATGGGGAGTTTAGTAATGCACACGACGTTTTAGTCGGAAAACTCGAGGGAAGAGGCCACACGGGATATTAACTGACCCGCACCGAGAGCGCATTCAGAAACACATTGAGCTTTTTAGTGTACCAGCGGGAATGGCGACAGACGTGCAAACGTTATTTCAATGTTTTCAGCTTGCCAGTACACGCGGGTGGGCAATTCTTTCGCCTTCTCTTCTTTGGCGGATGGTAACGGATATCATCTCAAAAACATCTTCGCCGTGTGGAAAGTAGTTGCAAGTTGATTTTAATGTCCCGTTACGGTTGAGTGATTGGCAATGGTGTTTTTACAGTCCCCGGGTTCAAATCTAGCCACGGAGACTGTTCAGCCGCCTGACGAGTTTCTCGCGAGTTTCCTCACATCAAATTAGGCCAACATCCATTCCAATTCATTATTCACTAGTTGAGGTTATATAATCTGAGTTATAGTAGTTGTCCCTGAGCGTAATTATGTAATCACTGCGCTATGAAAAAGGGAATGGAGGTGCAGATCCGTATGTTCTTAACCTTCGCACTAGAATTGAGTGGTCATTTACTGATTACACCAAAGGTACAAATAAGTTAACGTTTCTCATGCAATTATTTTTTAATTCTGTGAAGACACATAAAGGGGATGTAAGTAGTACATGTCTGCCATACTTTCAAAACTGAAAATGATTTTCTCGGAAGAGTGCGAGGTAGGAGGAGCCATAAATATCACGTATATTGTTTTATTAAAAGTTGCAGCGGTCTGATGCATACGCGTCACGTAGATACTGGCTGTGGTCCATTGTTTGCTGTATGAATGGCCCAACAACAGCACTGCAGCATGGGTGTTGATGAATGATGATTATACATGTAGTTACTATAGGATTCTGACGATGGTGTATAACACACTGATATATTGGGTTTTTGGACTTTATCCATCGTCCTGGTTTTTAAGATAACTAATAAAAACACGACGTTTCGGAAACTGGATCTGTTTCCGTCCTCAGGTGAAGGAAAGACCTATTCTGTTTGGTCCGTTAGAAAGAGCTAGCCTCAATCACTGGTCCAATATATCAGCGATGATTATACATCATTCCACTTAATGATTTCGATCTCAGCGCGTGTGAAATCCAATGGGCAGTGATGTTGGAAGCGAAGTGAATGCATCTTATTGATGTTTCAGAAATGGGCATGTCTCTTTACAACTATTACAACTGGTAAGGACATGGGGTTGATGTATCGTTTTATGTGGTTTATTGGTCGTGTTTAGTTTTGTTGTTGTACATTGCTATGTTACTAGTTTTTGAAGTAGCGGTTCAGAGCAGACGACAAGGGGATAGCGTATGATGTCACATTTATGTAAAATCTGCCCCAACTCATGTAGCAGAGATCTTCAGACGCTGATAGTTGCTGAACTAGTCAATTCCCCCACATCTATAGAACGCATAAAGGGTCTATTCTCGCTATGGAAAAAGATGTAGAAAGTTTGCTGTCTGATAGGTTTCGAACGTCAGTCGCCCAGTTGGATTTCAGTTTCAGAATTAGAGCTATGTATTTGTTGGAAACAGAAAACGTTAGATCATACTGGAACGGTATGGCCTCTGCCACAGAGGTCCGGGTTCGATTCCCGACGCTACCAAATTTTCTGAGAAGTAGTGGGAGTGGAACGGGGTCTATTCAGCCTCGTGAGGATAATCGAGGAGCTATTTCAAGGAAATAGCGGCTCCGGTCTAGAAAACCGAAATTAACGGTCGTGGGGATTCGTTGCGCTGACCACTGGACCCCTCTATCCGCTAAAGTTGACACTAACTTACCTGAAAAGCGGCCGTCGCTCGGTCGGTATAATTAGCTTGCGGACTAAAACACGTGAGTTTTTTTTTTTTTGTTTGAACGGTGTCTTATACTACACTGCCTAATTAAGCAGTTGGTATAATGTACATCCAGTCATGACACCTCCTCTCAATCTACGCAGGGATGGCTGTTTTTATAAACTGCTTGTGAGATGCGAAGAGAACATTTTTTTGGACACCCTGTTGAGACATTTCCGTGTTCTTACCACCAACCCACAATAAAAGACGTTGCAGAAAGATCAATTTATGTGAGGCTGCAAAGTAAATCCGCCTTCTGGGCATCTTGTCGGAACGAGTCCAAGCTCATAACCCCTGAAAACTAATGGTCATGATCTTTAAGCTTTGGGCAGTTTGTATTGCCAGTTTGCTGGCCCTTCCTCTTTCAGCTTTGAAGAAAAATAATTCAGCAACTGGAGTCGTTATACCGGTTTGTCTGAACTCGGTTTCATACCCATATCTGTCTATTTACACTTGGTTCTTCATGCTTGTCACTGTACCAATATCCGCTATTTCCCTGGCCCATTTGCTACATGAAATTGAAGTGTTGAACGCTTGCCCCAAGGGACTTACACGAGTAAGGTCAAGCCGTTGTGTTTGTGATCATTTGCCTACGCAAATTACAGAGTTCTGTAGGAAAAATACGAAGCCGGTATTCAGGAAAATTTGATGCTTGGATGTGTTTAACGTACCCGGATTCTGTTAGAACGATGTTGAACCACGCGCTTTATAGTGTTGGGATCTTACGTGACGTGCGATTGGTGCTTTCTGGAAGTGACTGAATACAGCCTGCAAGAGATGATGTAATGGCGTTGGTGTGTTTGGTCGAATTGTTGTAAAAATTTGAACGTGTTATTTTCGTGAAAGCTAGGCTCACGCTCTGTGTTTGCAAACATGGCGGCTGAAAATATTAGTTTTTAATTGGAATAAACTGCGAGAGTGAGAACGTAATAGGGAGTACTGTGATTTGTGTTGTGGCAGCTGCAAAACAAGGTAACGCAGTTGAGTTTATAAAATACGTTAGGGGTTGACTGATTCATTCTTGGTTTAAGGACATGTTTTTTATGTACCGCCATCAAATGATGGAATTTGTAAACGAGTGGGGAGCAGAAATGAATATGGACGGAAGTTGGTGGTTTCTGTTTTAAAGCTACTGTCTTCCATTTGCCAAAAGAGACTGAGGAGAAATACGAAATAAGGCACTTTCCTGACCATAATTTTACTCCGGGACGTCCCTGGCACAAAGCAGGGAGCGTAACTCCACGACAGCGACTTTCAGTATGCGTGGGGAGAAGGTAAGAAACACTGACATAAATTTGGTTGGGGACCTGGCACAGGAATTTATGTTTACGTTTTAAAAATAAATAAATCATGTATAAGTCTTTGGGGCACGCGGTAGCGTAGTTTGTTGAGGCAATACGTTACAAGCCGGAAGGTTGCGGGTTCGATTCCCGATGAGGTCATTTAATTTTTGTAGTTGATCTGATCCTTCTGGTCGCACTATGGCTTTGGGGTCGGCTAAATCTCTAACAGAAATGAGTACCAGGAATCTTCCTGGAGGTTAAAGGCCTGCCGGCGCGTAAGGCTGACAACCTCGACGTCTCTCAGTCCTGTAGGTCCCCCACGGCCTGTTACAAGGAGAGTTTTACCTTTATCTTTATGTATAAATCTTTAATGGAAAAATAATGGTAATATGGAAGTGCGGTGATGGCTCCGGCAGAATAGTTAGATGAGATTCCATTTTGCGATTTTCGTAACGCTGTGGTGTGTGTCAAATCAGCAGGTCGAATTTTACCTAGTTAGGATTCATTCATATGACCTAAATCAGTGTTCCTCGACCGCCGGTCCCTCGTCTTATTGAACTTTTGGTGCAGATCATTCCAGTCGGAATGTAAGAAGCATATTTACCGACCCGCGTGCTATAGCCACAATATCGCATTGCATTTTAATTGGTTAAATGACGCGAGCTTTAGGTTTATTATTTCACGTTGAATTGCCTCATATAGAAACCGAAAATTGTTATCATCCGCCATTGAACCTTTATCTGAGATATTTCAGCACAGTTCGCATCCTATGAACCACTTTTCCCCGAGTACTTAATATTGATCTTCCATGTATGGTAAATTCAGTCTGTCAAAGACGTTATCTGTAGATCAATCTGTAACCGTTTCTTCCCGTGCCTCAGCCGCGGCCTCTCCTTATTTAGTTAGCAGTACTAGATAAACGTTTCTGCATTTATCTCTCCATTCCGCCCATATGAAGAGTGAAACAAATTAATGTTGCTGTCTGACTTTACATCCGAAAGTTGAAAGGGACGTTTCTAAAAAATTCGCTTAGTGGGACGTGGAGTCCAACTGGGTCCACTCTGCACGGCGGCCACTGATTGGCCTATTGTAGCCTGCCCCGGGTGATTATGATGATGGAGAACTTTGGTGGAATGAAGATTAGCAGGGGAAACCGAAGTACTCGGAGAAAACCTGCCCCAGCGCAACTTTGTCCACCACAAATCCCACTTGACCAGACCCCGGGATCGAACCCGGGCCGCCACGGTGCGAAGCCAGTTACTAACCGCTTGAGCTATGGCGCGGCCAAGGGACGTTTTTATGCGACAGTTAAGTTTTTATATGTATTTCAGGAGTATATACAAATAAAATCGTAATAGTGTCTCCGTTCAAGCATAAATAGCTTTGAAAGTAGGTAATGAAGTAGGCGGTCTGCAAGAAAAAAACCTGTTCTTTTTGATGTCATTACCAATCTACGCCGTTACCTTTAGAAAACAAAAGATTTCTGTATAAGCCAGATTAATGAAGCTGGTGATATGGTAAAAGTCATCATTGTTCTAAAACAAGAGGGTGAGGCAGGTTTATCTGTGACAGAACAAGAAAACAATGGGTGTGGGTGGTACGTCTTGATTTTGATAAGTATTGTATGTTCTGTATTTTTTTGTATGTTGTGTGCAGTGATAATAAGGATGTTTGCAATGTACGGAACCTGTCTCTCAAGCCTTGTTTGAGCAAGGAGTAGCTAGCGTGATATGGCAACTGAAAATATTAACTAAGAGTGCAGAATAGCGGTTTCAGCCGTCTTATACCAAGTGAGAGAATTCATTTAGGAATTTCTGACCGCGTTACGGGCCTGTAACTTTTCTATTTTCGCAGTTCCTCTGATTATTCTAGAAATATGAACTTGTATGTAACACCAAATTACGAGTTTTCCAAAATTGTGTTACAAGAACAGTAGTTTAGGCGTGGACCTTGCAGGAGAATTGTTATAAGCGGAGTACCACGTGACCGGCGTTGTCATAATAACACCTTGCCAGTATTTCTAACGCGAAGAACCTCTGGGGCACCATGTATATAAATGAAATCATGATTAGAAGTTTACGAAGGAAAAGAAAAGAAAATAGTCATGTGACGCATTTAACGATTTCTTATCTTTGGGTAGATATGCGCATTATCCTTTGCGCGGGTGTGATTCCCCCCCCCCCAACGTTCTGTATTACATGACTGTTCAGTATTTCTTCGGTTTTCGAATTTTGGCTACAAGAAGTATGACTTTTTTGCTTCGGATTGGTATCTTTCTGCTCTCGGGTGAAATACTTTGTCGCCGTCACGAATGAGTCATGTGACGTAATGCAGAGAGGTATAATGCTCAGAAAGGAAACGGCGCCCGTGTGACTGATTGCAATGACATTGTAACGCAAGAGCCCAGGAGGAGCAAACTGTTAAAATTCGCTTACTTCAGGACTGACACGTGTCAAGGCTTCTGGCACGGGTTTATGAATCGCAGTATGCCAGACATTTATAACTAAAAATACGAATATAATGTTCTAAATCAGGTGTGAGCATACAGAAGTGGCCATGGTAGCTCGGTCAGTAAAGTGGCAAGCTGCAGCATCCGAGTTCCATTCCTACTGTCAGGGTTCTCGCCTGTTACAACGTACAGAATGGCTCCAGCGCCATCGTACGGTCAGTGGAAAACTCTATTCCGAGTAAAGACGGCTGGATCATGCATCAAACATGTCTTTGTCCAGTAAAAAAAGATCGAAGGTGTATGGAGCCCTGTTTCGTACCCCCATCAGTGCCATAGCTTTCCACAAAGGTGCCCCTTATTTTTGTACAGTAATTTGTCATTTTGGTCTATCAGTGGATGGGTTTATTCATTCATCGCCAATTTGTACTGTGATTAACTCTTTAAAGGCGGAATTTCTTTAAGTACGAGTATATAAAAATTTAGTTCGTACCTCACAGGAAAAACATTACGTGTCCACTACGAGGACCAACCCGTTTATGCTGTTTAAGGAAGCAGGTGCTTTTTATTGTGAGAACCATACAAAACACGAGAGTTGCAGTATTTTACGTACTGAACCACTGGACTTCGAAAGGTTAATATGCGATGTTAATTCTAATTACAATAAAACAGTGTTTGCACCAAAATTCGGTCTACAATAAATAACAGAACGCAGGTCGTTCGTTTGTGAATGGCGATATACGTAAAGTTTATCGTAGATAACGTATTCTATCCTTTAGTGCAAATTTTCATCTTATTCATGTGAAGATACTAGTATGAGGTTAGAAGTCACAATTCTTGGTTGGACTTAGCCGTGTCAGCTAAAACTAAACTGTTATTCAGGTCATGATATCTGACTTGGACTCATAAATAACGCGTTATACGTCCGTACTGAAACCATATTGGTTAATTTTATCACGACGGATTAACAGTTGCAGGAAATAGAAACGCCATAATTTATTTTTTATTGAGTAATTTGAAAAGATAGAGACGTTGTTTATCCAAGACATGCCAGATTCATGTTATCACAATATCCTCATTACAGAGTTGATGACTTTGGCAACGCGGAAGGAAATATACTTGATGAATTGTCGATATTCCCAATACCAAATGTCAAGTTATTGGCTAATTCTGTATATTCACATTTATGCCAGTGGTTGCACCAGTTGTAGTTAACTTTGTCAAGCATTAACATTCTTGTAAATTAAATGGGCTATACGTAGTTCCCATAAGTCGCTGATTTCATTTTGGAATCAGCGTTTCTATTATCCCTGAGCTTCTGGGAGAAACCTCGGACTTGCTGATCTGCTCGGTTTTAAATGTAAGTTTTCTACTACAGATAATACTAAGCCGAGTATAAATAATTGTGTTGAAAATCTTCCAGTTCACGGAGAGAACATCGTGTTAGCCACAAGGACTGATGCACCACGAAGTGCAGCTCTCTTGTTAATTTACAAAACTGGTAATATTGGAAATTAGCGATGTTCGTATGTTGATACCAGCTTGATATTTCATGTATTGTTTGGTCAAAATTACCATTATTCACCTACACGAAACGCAGTTGACACTACGAGTTACCACAAGACAACTTTCGATAGATGATAGAAATTCGTCTTCCGTGGCTCTTAAACGCGTCATCCCGGTTGCAGATTCAGCGGAATGACAAGAGGGCGTGGTGTGTCGTGTGCCAGACTTGCTCTGAATTGTGCTTGCCGATTTGAGCCGTTAGCAAACTTGGAATTGTTAGACAAGATATTTCCGGCGGTGCATTGCAACTTTTGAAGAGGTTTTGTGAGCGCAACATCGTCCTGCCAGGAGGAACATTAAAATTCCACATTTGTCTTAATAATTAGTAACCCTTCTCGCTGGATTTTGTTAAAAACTGTCTGCGATTTCCTTATATGCCGGATGGAGTGGGTGAATGTTAATATTGAAGAAGCTGCAGTATGCCGCACTAAACTGGACAGATTATTGTGGGCGAACAACTTAGTTGCTTCCTTTCTTTTTCTTTCACGTTGATTGAGGTCAAGTCAAGGAGTCAAGGTCATCGTATCATGTCACTCTCGAGTTGAACGGCCGATATTATCGTTCATATCTCAGATGGTGGCATGTATAGTTCTGTCGCATTTCATTCTCATGTAAGTACATAGCGCGTATGATGTTCGCAATATTTTGTATGAAATTTGAAAATAATAAGAACATTTTAATAACGGATATTTCTTGAAAATAATTATATGTAAACATAATTAAAATTTAAGACAAAGTCATGATGAAACTCCGGTAAGTTGAGCCCTTGATAAACTTATAGTCGCTCAACTTGTTAGTCTTGTATGGAACACGGGCAAGTGCCCGCCGCTGGACAATATCCCGGGACGGAGGAATCCAGTCCAGGTACTGCTTATCCCAGGTTTTCAGGTTACCCGACTAATATATTGAACATATTTCTGGCCTTCACCATGCCTCGCCCATCTGTTCCTCTTTGATTTAATTGTAACAGTAATATCACAACGTAGGCAGTGGTTAATACGACTTAAAGCGTTGTTATGCACAAGGTTAATCACTCTGTGAGGACATCCGCGAGATGGGAAGTTCCACGAAATTATGTCCAAACATTTATTTATTTATTATTTAACAGCGCTCTGTGGTCTAGTGGTCAGAGTTCCTGCCTACAGATCCAGAGGTCCCGGGTTCGATTCCTGGCGCTACCAGATTTTATGAGAAGTAGTGGGCCTGGAACGGGGTCCACTCAGCCTCGTGAGGATAATTGATGGGCTGTTTCAAGGAAATAGCGGCTCCGGTCTAGAAATCCGAGATTAAGGGCCGTGGGGATTCGTTGCGCTGACCACGCGACATCCTCTATCCGCAAAAGTTGGCACTAACTTGGCTGACAGACAGCGGTCGCTCGGTCGGTTTTAGTTCGCTTTTGGACTACAGGCCACGGAGTTCTTTTTTTGTTTAACAGCGCTGCAGTACCTGGACTGTATACCACCAAATGGGTGGAGAGATATATTCGATAATTTGGGAATGATTGGAAAGACGCTTTCGTGGCCAAATCGAGGTAATACTATCCCAGCATTTGTCTGGAGGGACTAGGATAAACCGCGAAAAGCATCAATCGGTGTAACCGATATTTTAACCGAGCACTTCCCGAGTGAGCACGTCCGGTGCTTTTAAAAGACTGAGGACTCCTCTGGAGTTAAGGCTGCTTGAACTGACAAATAAGGCCGTATCGCACGAGGATGCCAACGAGGAGCCATGGCGCAGCTGCCAGCATCTCGGCCAAACTCAGTGCATTAATTTAGTAGTCATATAGCACCTGGCATCTGTCTGGCATCGCTGCCAACCAAGATGCCAGGTGCTAATGCTGCTGGCATCACTGCCACGAAGGCAAAGGCGAACTCAACATCACACGACAGTCTGCGGCCATGCGTGTATGTGTGCTTGTGTGTATTTCTATTTCCTTCAAACATGACCAATTTCGACACCGAAAGATTTTTAATTGAAATTCAGTCCCGACCATCTAGCAGCTGGACGCCATGGCATCGCTGTTGGTGTCGCTGCCATGGCATCCTAGTGCGATACCGCCCTTAATCTCCTTTATTTCCTTGAGGTCAGTAATGCTTGGGGCTTTACCTCCGTGATCCCCATGTATTCATGGCACTGTGATTACATGCGTAACTTTACCTTTTGCTTTTAGTTCTGTGCGCGTAAAGAGGAGCCGGGATAGCTCAGTCGGTATAGCGACTGGCTACGGGCTGGACGACCGAGGGTTCGCAGTTCGAGTTCCGGTAGGGTCAAGAATTTTCTCTTTTCCACGTCGTCCAGACCGACTCTGGGGCCCACCCGACCTCCTATCCAATGGGTACCGAGGTCGCTTTCCCTGGGGGTAAAGCGGCAGGGGGGTGAAGTTGACTACTCACTTCCAGCTAGGGCCAAAGTCAAGAAAATGTGGATTTATATATCCATTCCCTTATACGCCTTCATGGCGTAGTGCCTAATTAGGTAAGCACAGGGACAACTTTACCTTTCACTATGTGCGTAACGACATGATTAGATGGGTGTCTAGGTCGAATGGAAGACCCTGTGATCACTTACACAGATAGCTGATTCAAGTGTGGGAAGATAATATTGAAAAACGTGGAATGAACTGGTTTGAATGTCAGTTTTATTTAATAGTTTTCTTGTAGACCGTTGAAAAATGTGTGCTGACTAGATGGAAGGCATGATAATGTCGAGTATTTTCCCGCTCAGGAAATTCCCCTGAGACCAGTGAAACAACTGAAGAATAAGGTGCTTCGTCGATTATTTGCACAAAATACAAGATGGAAGAATTCATTTCTCGTAGAGCTGTCCTGTTACTTTGGTTTTGAAGTCTGTCAGGCAGTTAATTAGTGATTATTAGTGATGTGTTGCACGTCACGGTATTTTTAACTGTGAGTTCCAAGGTGACGTCATTTTGAAGTATACAAGATTAATCTCTTTTTACGTGCTAAGGAGATCTTATCATCAGGAACTTCAATATTTAAGATGGCTGCAATGACTTCCGAAACAGAAACCTTCAACACATCGCGCTTTCGAACATCATGAAGGTCGTAGAAACCGATTTCATATCCGTTCCAGAATTTTTTAATTGTCAAGTGTAAAATTAAATTTTACCTTGTGACTTCGACATTATCGTTTTGGCGGAGGGCACATCAATGTTCATCGCAGTTATCTGTGGCAGGTGAACCTCGCGTAGGACACCAAATAGATAAATAAATAGGCCATGGCAGTATTACTATATTCAAGGATGTGACGACGTATAGATCTTTACCAACCTTGAGGAAGAACCTGCTACTTTCGTGTTCAGTGTGATAGGTTCCGCCGAAACGTCCGTGATGATCTGCCACATTGTACGGCGATATATCTTCATAGTCATCGACGTGAGTACATCTTAACAGTTTGTTCATGTTTCCTTAGGACGTAGGATTTCGAAGTGAAAACTGAAACAGTGTTGGCTCATGCAGTCTCACTCATGCCCGTGACGTTAGTACAATTGTTGTCCATAGCTACTCTGTTTGATTATACAGATATTTTTCTTTCCTGAGAAATACTGAAAGAACTTTGTTAAGTACGCAAAAAGTATAATATATATATACGGGCATGTATTTATAGTACATCGAAGCTGAAATTTACACAGATGTTCATTATCTCGTCCAGTGCAGTTAGACGACCATATTTGTCCATCCCTGACCTGTGTGTTATGTGCCATGCCTTGGCGTCAGTTAAATCAGTGGTTAGGAAGGACACTTAGCAGGGATGAGACAAAAGAAGTAGTTACAAAATTTTAATGAGATAACAGTTTAAAGTTTCCACTTCTGAGAACTAGAAAATAATGCGAGGATAATATTAATATAGATCAGAATAGGTTATGAAGGTAAGAGAGAGAGGCAGCTGTCCTAAGATCGTATCGAATAGACCGGCTTTGGTACGTATAACCTTCGGCTTGTGTTACTAAACACATCGAGATTTTAATTTGGTTTTGATGTATATTTTAAACATTTAAAAACATACACAGTTTCTAATTGCTCTTAGAACAGTTGTCATAAAATAATTCATCAGCACCACCACTGAAATTTGTAGGCAGTGCATCTTAATTTCGGCTGTCTGAAGGGCCCACTATCTGTGACATCATGTTTTAATTAGGATATAAGTGGAAACATAATTTAATTACTTCACTTGAGTATTTCCTTTAAAATATTTTATAACACCTTCGACTGTTAAAAATGTACAATTAGGCCAAATTTCGATTCGCTGTAACTCTTTAAGACCGCACGCGAAAACCTTGGAGGTAATAAACCTTTCGCACGAATTCTAAAAGGTCATCTTTAATTGCGAGTCGTAATTGGATTATTTCGTGCCAAGCCTACTTTAGCACGCACAGAGAATGTAAGGGTAGTTCGTGTATTCCCTTTCCACCCTCAAACGCGTCCAGGGCTCCTGTATTGGTACTGCTGAAATATCGATAAAAGGGTCTTACTTTAAAAAATGCTCGGCTGTACCAAGGTACAGAACTGCAAATAGGTCCTCTCATCAGTGAAACCGACCGGTTTTAGCATGACAAAAATTGTTCGTCACGCTAAAACGAGACCGGGAACATGTCACAAATAACTTGTCTTCGTATGATGTATGTCTAAACTGCCATAGTAAGATGTATCTCTCAGTTAAGCCCAACGTATGGGTGTGTGGAGGTATAACTCCACGCATTCTATAGCTTTTCAGTAAGTGATTATCTTCACGCCCAGGTATCCATTGGATAGGGGACTGGATGGACTTCTGAGACGGTCTCCACGGCGGTGGAAAGCCCCTTGCCCTTACCAGGAATGGAACCCCAAATTTCAAGGCGTACAGCCGTGATCATGTCATATAGATTCTAATAAAAATGGGGAATCTGTACTTAGGTATAAACTTAATTGTTCGTTAATTGTAGTATAACGGATTTTAACGATCGGGTACTGATGAACTTACGCTCTGTAACTGTTATTTTTGGTGATGCAAGTAACTTGATCGTGAAAGTTAACAGAATTATATTCAGAAAGATTTGTTTTGTATCCTTCGTTGTCAACAGCCACCATAGGAATGTTATGCATTTTTTCATAAAAATCTATACGTATAGAAACTTGACATTTACAGTACATACGTACTCGTGGAGTAGCCCTTCTTGAGGAGCCGCCAATTCTTGCAGCTACTCAAGCACTTCTCAGCATTTAATGGAACCCGAAGGTTGATTACCGTCTTCAGAAGAGCCCTACTGGTCCCTATCCTGAGTCAGATCAGCCCATACCATCCCATCCTATCTCTAAGAACCATTTTAATATTGTCAATCCAACTACGCTTTGGTCTTCTCAGTGGTCTATCTCCTTCTGGCATTCCCACCAATATCCTATAAGTATTCCTTTCTCCCCCATTCGTGCTACATGCCCTGTCCACCTCATCCTCTTTGACTTGATTATTTGACATTTACAGTGACTTTTATATTTTAACTGCGGTTTATTTGTTGGTTAATGATGTTGCAGTCCAGTTGTTTTGTCTTTGTGGACTATGATATCGATATGGAATAAGCCCAGTGTGATAACACAGGAAGTAGTTTCTGTCCTTCACATACAGCTTTATGGCAAGCATGTCCATTGCTAACCTCATAAAAGTAATACAATTTTGGCATAAGTGTCTGTTCATTGACATTCTCTGTTTGTGTTCAACTCATGATGTGTCTGTTCACTGACATACCCCGTTTGAGTATTATCTCATGATGTATCATACAAGAACCGCAAAAGTGTTTTCTGTTGGCTAAAATATCCAGTTGTTTTCAAAATTACAGAGAGTAGCGTCATATGCAGAAATTAGCATTCTAGTTGGAGTCGTCACTCGCGATATGTAGGCTGTGGAAGCGAGGATAATGTTATAATTGGATATGCCAGAACGGCCCAGAAATAATTTAATTTGGGAGTGGTGAATAAAGGGTTTCAACCTGAGGTGACGCCGAGTGCGTGTGGGAGTAATTCCATTCGTCTGGCGTGTTGGCAATCGATATGAACGTTTAGATTAACAGTTTATGTTTCTAAAATATGACCCCGCCTGTTTCGTAGTTTGGGTTGGTGCACTGTAATCATGAACACAGCATTCCAAAACTGGCCAGAATGGTTCCTTTGAATAGCTGGGGCACATGTCATGAGTACCATGGCGCATGCGGGCAAGTAGCCTTAGATGTTGAGGCTCATCTAAGCATATTGCATAACGCAGTTTAATAGGTGATTTTGAAACGAGCTGCGTAGAAGTGTTCAAAGTATTTCTATATACATTATGTACTGGTATTTTCTGGGGGTCTTCACCATTTCTCCTAACGTCTCACAACCCTGTGGGCCCTCATGGCCTGTTACACGGATAGCTTTACTTTTTTTTCCCTTTCTTTATTCTTTTGTAATACCGACAGTGGTGATTGAGTGGACACTCCTATGTCATCGGGAGGTTCCGAGTTGAAATCGCCGCCCTATACTGGCTAATATGGTATGAAGTTTTTCATGTTTCTTCAGTAACGGTAACTTTGCGGTAACGTAGTTCGTTGAGACAGTATGCTACAAGCCAAGAGGTCACGGATTCGAGTCCCGATGAGGGCATTGGATTTTTCAGTTTTACCTAAACTTTCAAGCCGCACTATGGACCTGGGGTCGACTCAGCCTTTAACATACGCTAAATGAGTGCCAGGAATCTTCCTGGAGGATAAAAGGCGGCTGGCGCGTAAAGCTGACGGCCTCACCGCCATCTGTGAGCCGATATTTTAGAAAATATAGGAGCCTTGACTTGTGACAATCCCGTGGGCTTCCGCGGCATGTTAAGGGTTAGCTTTTACCTCAGTCCTTCAAGTCGTATGTTGGGATAGTACGTATATGAAGTCTGGCCACGTTAGCTTTCTGTCGCATCCTTTCCAATTAATCATCCATCAGTCATCCAATCATTAAACGCAGTATAGTCCAAATCAGGGGAAACCAAACTAGGCCCACGGGCCGGATCCGAACGTGAGACCTTTTTATGGGACTCTCGGAGCTGTTGTGTAACATTTCGATAATTTTTTTTAAATTTGCATCAGCGTTAATTTCCAACATTTCGTAAGCATTATAACGTTTTTCTGTAGGAACGTAAGAATTTAATTTCAGATGATTTATGCAGCAGATAGCGCAGTCTGTATATCTATGAGTAGGATGGCCGGGGTTTGATTCTCAGCAGGGGCAAGATATTTTTCTCTGCCCCAGAGCCCAGACCGGGTCTGCTGCACACCCACCCTCCCGCCCAATGGGTACCGGGGGCTCTTTTGTCGGGGTTAAAGCGCCCGGGATGTGGTACTGACCACTCATCTCTATGTAGTACTGAGGTAAAGATTGGTGGAGCTATACCTCCACTCCCCAATAATCTTCAGTAAACAAGCATAGGAACATCTTATCATTAACTTTTGAAAAATTTTCATTCAACGATGTTTCTGAAATGCTGTCCTGCAAAACCCTTGCATACCCTAATGTAGCCCTTCAGCTGTAAAGTTTACCAACACCTGGTACTGACACCGGGAGCTTAGTAAAAAGCGCCCCCCATATACACATTAATAGAAATGAATTCACAGGAGGTTGGAGAAAACTGCATAATAGGAGCTTCATAACTTGTACTCTTCTCCAAGTATAATTAGAATGATCAAGTCAAGGAGGATGAGATGGGCAGGTCATGTAGCACGAATGGGGGAGACTAGAAATGCGTATAGGATATTGGTGGGAAGGCCAGAAGGAAAGAGACCACAGGGAAGACCAAGGCGTAAGTGGGTGGACAATATTAAAATGGATCTTAGAGAGATAGGTTGGGATGGTATGGATTGGATAGATCTCGCTCAGGATAGGGACCAGTGGAGGGCTCTTGTGAATACGGTAATGAACCTTCGGGTTCCATAAAATGCTGGGAAATTCTAGACTAGCTGCAGAATTGGCGGCTCCTCAAGAAGGGCTCAGCTTGATGAGTAAGTATATACATTAATATTTTTATATATATAACTCATTTTGATTGTTACAGTTGAGGGGGAAAGGCGTTTAGGAATGAAAACTGTAGAGTAGGATAAAGGGGAGAAGAAGATACAGCCAGTAACAAGTAGAAAGGGGTGGAGACGAAACTGGGAAAAGAAAAATTCCCCTTTTATGTCGTTTTATGTCATCTGTGTACACATTTTTCCGAAGCTGTCATTCTCTTTCATGATGATTTGGGTAGGTTGGGGGGAGATACTGTGCCTCTTGTATCAGCTAATCATGAATTTTAATCTGACGAAAATACAACTGCACAGCAGGTTCAAATCCCGGATTTTAACAGCATGGCACGCGTCCAAAAATGGTCGTGACGGAAATAAAGCAACTAATTTATAGCATTTTCGGAATCTGAGAAATGCTTGTGAAGTGGTGGAACACCTGTAGCTCTCTTCTCCACATTGAGTATTATAAGATGCCGTGTAATGATACGTTAATCACATTTTTTTTAGAAACAATGCTGTCATTAATTCAGTGACTCATGATCCCTTTGCCGGGTTATAATTCACATGAGTGCACTGTGGCCATCAGCTTCGCCATTAGCTGCTGATTTTCAAAGTGACATCTGCGTTCTGTAACCAGTTTGAAGGACTCCTTCATGAATTGTGATGTTTTTTTTGCAACGCCTTATCGGTTAGACCTTTGCAGTGTGGGATGAGATGTGGTTATATGATTTAGTAAGAATGATCACAGCAGAGCAGGTGTTCTTGGCCTGTTTAAGCAATGAGTGCAAGGAGGATTGAGAAAAATCACCGAAACGTCGTAGAATGGTCCCTCATATTTGATGATATGTCATCAGGATGGACACAGCATGACAAGGAAATCATGTAAATAATATGGAAACAGGAGAGCCGGGATAGCTCAGTAGGTATAGCGACTGGCCACGGTCTGGATGACCCAAGGGGTCAAGAATTTTCTCGGCTCCACCGGCTCCACGTCGTCCAGACCGACTGTGAATCCCATCCAACCTCCTATCCAATGGGTAACGGGGGGCGTAAAGCTGACCCCCTACCACCAACTAGTGCCGAGGACAAGAAAATATGGATCTATACATCCACCCCCCATACGCCCTTCATGGCGTAGTGCTTAGTTAAGTGCACAGGGACTTCACTTTTTATGCAGACAGGTCGAATACAGTAGTTTTTTCTAGTAGGTGTAAAATATTACAAGAACAGACCGAATCGACCATCCTTAACCATCTGATAAAGAAATGTATAAATAATATTTAAAAGGTATATAACTACCTCACAGAAAAAACATCATGTATCACATAGAGAGTTAAGTTGAGGCGAAAATCACTGTTTATTCTTGGATTGTATTTAAGCATTAGATAAGCCTGTGGGCAGATTGCAATCTTTTAAACCGTCTGGTGGAGATTGGATATTGTGTTTATCACGTGCTTAAAACAGTAAAAATATGTTGAGTTGCCACTACACCAGATGCTTTGTTCACTTGTAAAATTGTTGCTGATAATCCACACACAGCACTTTTATATATTCCTTTTACATCATTAACATATGACAGGGATCAGTTTCAGACAAATATAGTTTTCTGGAGCTATATGGTGTTGTATGCTATGTGGTCTTCAGGCGTCTTATCTTTGATTATGTGCAAGATAATACCTTGATCAGCATGATACTGGAACAACATTGAATGTGCATATGATTTATGCATGACAGTGCTGTATTTGGTACGTAGTATTAACGTGTCCAAATTAATGCCCTCCTCACTTAAATGGAAGTCAGATGTTGTATTTTGAAATGTTATGTGTCTCTATTGTCTGATATTTAAATATGATAATCTGATATTATGATGAGATCAACAGTAACAACTTTGTTCCACACCTGATACCTGTCACATTTGGTGGATATTGTTTTGTGCCCTGTCATTGCCGCATAACCCAGTGGCATGCAATCATTCCTGTCACTTTTTAAGGAGTGCATGAAAACGTGTATTGAGATTGATTTCAAGTCTTTCAGTGCAGTATTTGTACCATTAATTGAGATATTAAAGCAGTAAGATAGGTTATGAGCATCAGCGCTCAGTCACAGTCATGCGTGATTTACAGTATGTATAATTACATACATTAATATACATAAGGAAATAATATTGTGTGAACATCCCTTAAGTATCTCATTGATTAAGAACTGCTGTTTCTGCCAGTATATCCTGTTACCAATATTGTTCTACCAGTTCATTTATAAAGGCAAATGTTTTATTATTTTGCTGTAAATTGCATCAATGTTACAACATTTTCAAACAGTGAGTTAAAGAATTTAATCATTATTAGATATTATTGTGATACTGATTTTGAACATATGTTATATGCGTAGCCTGTGTAACCCAAACACAGACATAGTCCGGATTTCACGTACTGACTGCCCATATAACTTTGGGGATATAAAGTAAAATCAGGTTTCAGAGAAGTAATAGCTTATGCTGCTTTCCTACATATAATTAAAAAATGAGACCTGAGAACATTGTAATACTTCATCATAGGTCACTTATTCATACCCTCATTTTCTGAGCTATAAAAGTGGATATGCCAATATCTTTGTGTTTCATGAGGATCATACATCCCTGTGAAGGGAAGCAAGTTGTTGTGTTATTGTTTTGTATTGAGTACATTTTGCAGGAGTTCTGTAAGTTCCATCACACGTGATGTGAAGCCAGAACAATGAAAATGTATGATATCTCTATTCCTGTAGGCTTTACAACAGTCATGTTTCATCAAGAAAAGTTTTGGTTCTATGCTAAGCAACTTTTGTTGGAGTGTAGCGCTGGGTGAACATTTTATATGGGGTGCCTTACGTGTCTTATGTTTTCTGTGTTGTAACAATAGGCAATTTTCTTTCGTTTCAGACCAAGAAGAATAATCCAAACCACATCAAACGGCCAATGAACGCCTTTATGGTGTGGTCCCAGATAGAACGGCGCAAGATTTGTGAACAGCAACCTGATATGCACAATGCAGAGATTTCCAAGCGGCTGGGACGGCGGTGGAAGATGCTGTCAGAAGAGGAACGACAGCCCTTCATTGATGAGGCAGAGCGCCTCAGACAGTTGCACATGCAGGAGTATCCAGATTATAAGTACAGGCCCAGGAAGAAAGCTGTCAAACCACTCCCAAAAGTGTCTGCTCCTCCAGCGAAGAAAGCAAGGAAGTCTACCCCAAATCATCACTTACAGAGGAATGATACCAATAATAACCACCCCCCTCACGCTCTCAGTACGGCCAGCAAGGACAGAAGTGTGTCACAAGCTCAACAGCATTCACTGATTCATTCAGGAGGGTCAACTCGTGCACGCATCACCAACACACTCAGTCCAGTCAATCACAGTAGGCTGAAAGTACGCCTCACCATTGACCGTAAATTCAAAGACAGTATCCGAAGCAATCGACAGGCCTCTCCAACTCACCAACAGTATGCTCCCCCTCCTCCCACTGCAACTGCCAAGGTGCCGTCCAGTCCTTCCTGCGATACCCCGGATTCCCCTGAAAGTGCATCCTTCTACGATGACACGTCCATGCTTCTTGATGTGAAATTCAATCCAGCAACAGTCACATGCCCATCTGGCCTAACTGCATCCACAACCACCACCACCACGACATCTGTTGAGAATCGCGTAGGAAGAGACTATGGAAGTCAGCCATTTGCTTTAAACAGGCTTGATTCTGGCAACAGTGTAAAATCCATCAAAATGGAGCCCATGGATTATGAGAATGTGACCATCAAGGAAGAGCCAATTGAGTGTGAGTCGGAGACTGCTGCAACTGGTGCGTCACGAGCAGGAGAGAATCCAAGCCTTGCTGATCTAGATTCCCTCACCGACCTCCTCCAAATCCCGTCCGACTTCAGAGTGGATCTTGACACACTCACCACAGATCTGGACTCTTTTGATACAGCCAGTTCCAGTTCAGGATCTCACTTTGAGTTCTCTTGCACTCCGGATGTGTCTGACATGCTATCTGATATTGGTGTGAACAATGACTGGGTTGATACAAGTTTTGCCAATCTGATCAACTGTTAAACAACCGACTGAGTGAACTGAACTATTGGTGCTAGTAGGGCACTGTACAGTGTGAGTTGGTTACAGTCATGTCACTTTAGTCATTTTCAGTTTTATCCTTGCAGTCAGAATTACAGTTTATATATTTCAGTGGATCTTGTAAGCTTGTTTCAGCAATGCTCTATTCTGTTCATACCTCTAATTTTAATATATGCATAACGCCTTCGAATTAATAACTTTTTCATCTGATTCATTTGAAAATTGTTAAATTTCAGATAGGAAAAAATTTAAAATGACCATTGTGACAGTTGGTCACGTAAGGGTCGGGTGTCAACTTTTGCAAGTGACACGTCACTTTGCAGTGCCCGAAGTCTACATGTTAACATCATTTGTATTGCATTGCAAGGTGTGCATGAGCTTGGATGTTTCCATTTATGTACTATAATCTGGCATCCATAGTAGGTCCTACTTGTGTACTCAGTAAGGTTTGATCTCTTGTACAATGATTCATGATATCATTGTATGTTTTTATTATCATGTGTTGAGCCTAGTTCCACAGTAGGCAATTTCTACCACTCAATAGTGCCTAGAGATCCGTTGTGTGGATCTTTCGTACAAATACGGTTGAGTAAAAATTGCACAGGGCCACAAAAATCATTCACTCATTATTGCTGACTCCAGGGAGAACTATATCAGGCTGTGATTACTGAACTCTGGTGACCAAACTTATGTTCCCCCCCCGAAAATTGGTGACATGTAGGTGCTTGTGTTGCGACATAACAATATTGGAAATTACCCTCTTGATATTTTTGTGTTTATTCATCATTTATTTCATGGTGGCCGATGTCTTAACTGTATACCCCTTCAGTAGGGCCTAACTGAACTTTAATTCAACTAATTGCACTGAATCAACAAAGCTATACTTAACGGGAACATATCACGCGATTCATCCTAATTGTCAATATTATCGTAAAATTCACTATGTTTGTATTTTCTTTGACAGTGCATGAAATTTAACATGTGCATGGTATTTAAAATGCTTTTAAAATTTAATTGCTATAACCATGTTAGCGAAATATAAGAATTGGGGTTTTCACAGCAGTGAAGATATAGATTGGCGTTGTCTGGGATGTGACCTCATGTAATCTGGTGGGTTGTCACCAGTATTTCATAGACAGCTTCTGCTTCCATCTTTAGGGTAAAACGGGGAGATGGAGGTAGCGGATTTGTCCAAAATATTGATAATCGACCATCAGACTACATGGTATCATAACCCAAACCACAAGCCAGTTAATAATAAAAACATTAAAATAGAAGTCAAAAGTGTGTACTTAATTAGACTTTGAAAACTGAGAAGATAAAAAAAATGCTTTGAGGTATGTACAAAATCAAGAAAGCACAGTCGGACTTTCATCTCTCCTATGTAATCTGTGTGTTTCCAGTAATTGAGATGTATAAAATAAATTTATGGTGTAGAAAAGATTTTGAAATATTGACCTACCAGTCGTTTTTAAAAATTAACAAAACATCTATCAACACGCTGCTTAGCGTAATGACATGTGAAATTTCTTTAAACTAGGGATAGGACATTCACACCTGATTATTCTAGATTCTATTGACTTTCATTTAACCCTATATTACACTTAATAAAATCTTAATATAAAAAAGAAATGAAAAAAATTAGAGGACAGATGTGGAGCCAGGTGTGGAATCTTTGTGTAAGGCTTGTAAGTATGGCATCTGCAGTTTCAGATTGTTCATGCAGAGGTAAAGATTGGCTTCATTTTTTTGTAAGTCTCAACTTAGACCACAAAATTTCATTAGGACAAATAAAAAATCTTCTAAACGTTAAAAAAATTTCAGTACATTTTACGATGTATAATTGGAGCACCCATTGGTGTGTCTTTTACTCCATTAGCCAGGTATTCTTAAGACTTAAGACTCAGTCTAGTAGTGGTGTTTGGGTCCTTTGTTTTCCTCAGTTTCTTTTTGTAAATTATAAAAGGATATATCCCTTTTTTGAAGCCCCAGCTGAAGCATCATCGATTTCTGAATGCATTGGTGGGTCATTATACGCTTATGTACGACGTTAATTATACATTCAATATAGTCACTTGTAAGATAGAGCGGTAGGCATATAAAAAGCACAAATAACGATTCTTGTAACCATACACAATCACTTTATGGGTACTGTTGTGTGGGAGATAATTTTTATAATAATGACAGATGTGATATATATACATATATATTAAGGTTCTGTCTTCTTATGTGTGCTTTCTCTGATGGAAGTTAATCCATTATAAAATGTATTTGTATGTTCTGAGCACTTGTGTGCTATCTCATTGGAGTGTATAGGATTCTTGCTGTGTGTTCCTCAAAACATGGGTTGTACAACTGTGTGTACAGTTATGGCTCTCCAAGATTAGCAGGTATGTTTGTAGGCACAGGAAGAGATAGTGTTTGGGAGGAGAGCTATGTAGTTTGGCCAGGGGATGGGGTGGAATCTTACTTGAGTTTGCAGCCAAGTTAGATGGGATATTGTATTAGTATTACTACTGTTTTGCTGCAAACTTACAGGCCCATGTAGTCACCTTGTTTACTCCAACACCCCTCTCTTGCCAGTGGTGTGGTGTGGCAAAGGATTATTGTAACCTCGGATTAAGTGTGGCATGTCAGGAAATCCTGTGGAAAAAAAATTCAGACATTCTAATCAAGATTCATAAACTGTGATCACACTTGGAAAGTGGGGAAATCAGATTTTGTGTGGCATGTCAGGAAATTTCTTTAGGAAATTTTCAGACATTCTAATCAAGGTTCATAATCTGTGATCACACTTGGAAGGTGGAGACATCACAAGCTGCATCTTTGCTTTTCTTTTGTGTTGGCAGTAACATATTTGTACATTCACTCTTAAAGGTTTCCTTGTTCCATGTGAACATGGAAAGAATTTCAACTGTTAAAGCTATAACGGTTTACCACTACTATCAGATTCTTGCTTTACTTTTGACAGGGCTTGTTTGGTCGGGTATCTGCTGTACAGAGGCCATAGAAAGGATTGTCATGAATTCACCCTCAGTTAATATCCCCTGAGCTGTTACACCTTTCCCCTCCATTCACTGGAATATTATTAGTGATAACCTGTGCTAGTGACGAGCATTTTGGTCTGGTTGATATAAGGCAGAAGGTGCTGGGGAGGAATATAATAGTACCCAGAAAGGTGGAAGTCTTCAGTACTGAAATTCCCACCATCCCTGGGACTGTTTTCCATCACCTCAGTATAGTTTACTTGGCAGAGACTAGCGAGTGATGCATGATGACACACATGGTACTGTTTCACCTGAATATTGATAGCATAAGCCTCTGAACCCCCTGCTTGAAGGATGTGCTGGTGCAGTGTTGCAGGTTGTGATGTTAAGGTTGGCCACAGTAGACTCAAATCCCTGTAACAGCCATGCCTCCCATTGTTTTCTAAGTCAGTTTTTTGTATCCTCCATGCCACAAGCACACTTTGTAGATGTAGGGCCTATTTATTATTCCACTTCTATTATTTTGTTTTTCTTATTTTATTGTGTGCTTTGTTAAAGAGAAATACCTTCTGTGCTTTTGTTATGTTAATATTTTGTACAACCTCACACTAAAAAGATTTTACAAGTAAGAGATAATTTATGAAACAAATTAGCAATATTTTTGCATATAAGATAAAATAGTGTAAAAAAGAGTTCCCCTAATGGCATTTTGTAAAACAACCCATGTACCATAATTCATATATAAATATTATAGTTAAATGATAACGTGTACATTTTGTATTGTAGTTTGTTTATAAATATATATGGTAAATATACCATCCCATTTTTTTAAAAGAACATATTGTTTTTCTGTAAAATATGTGAAACAGCCTAAATCCATAACCCAGCACAATATTTTCGACACAAGAAGTAACATTCCAAGGAAAGGGAAAGAACAGAGCTGCAACGAAGGCAGAGTTTCACCATAAGTATGTGTAATTAAACGGATAAATAGAAGTATTTGTGAAGTTTCCATACTTAGTGTGTGGTGGTAACAGCTTTCTTTTCTCGGCAAAGATTTTCCAGAGTTCATGCATAAGTCTCAAAATTTAAAATTATCTGCATCACACAGCCTCCATTGAAAGCTTGTAAGGTTTTTAATCCCATGTTTTAGAAGCACGATACATAGGTATCTCAATCGTTTCAAGGACGTACTCCATTTGTGACGTCTCTTAGCCACACCCGTAGTACAGATACCAGATTAATGTTTATTCTAGCTGAATAATTATTGGATCATTATTTTCTGGTCTCGGGGGTCAAGAATTTTCTCCAATTCGTTCAGACCGGCTCTGGGGCCCACCCAGCCTCATCGAATAGGTACTGGGAGTAAAGCGGCCCGGGCGTGAAGGTGACCACCCACCTCCAACTAGTGCCGATGTCAAGAACATGTGGATCTATACATCCACTCCCCCATACACCGTCGTGGCGTAGTGTTGAATTAGTTAATCACAGGAACTTTATTTTTTTACCTCGGGGTGTTGCAGGGATCGTAACGTCGTAATCCAGCCATGGCACCAATTGAAATAGAAGTTACATATTTTGTGATGTCATAATTCTGTGTGTGGATATATAAATACATATTCGTTGTCTGGAGATACGTTATTTAGTGGCGATATCGGTGTAGCAGTTAGAATGCTGTAGTTGCCGCAGTTTGTCACAGAGACCTGTAGATAACATACACTGTATCTGTAAATTTCTCATACCCTTCCCGCCTGCCCGTGTCAAAGCCTGCTATGAGAAATTGCAGTGACAGTGATTTGTGACCTTGTGCGCGTTTGTGTACGTAGTGGAACACGTGTTTATTTTATTTATTTTTCGCTGTTGATGGGTACGAACAGACCCGTAATTGAGAGGGTAACAAAATTAATGCGCAACTTGAGGCACAGGTATTATAAACGTACGAAGAAAGTAGTTTTGAACACAATAATCGACTGACATTCTCCTACTCAAGGACCAAGCTAGTAACGCGAGTTGCCGTAATGGAATCCAGTGCTTTGTAATCAGCTTCTGTACGAAATGTTTCGGCAGCACTGGTTATTTTGACGGGTATATTCTAGGTTAAAACTTGAAATATTTATTTATTTTACGTTCAGTTACTATGAAGTCATGAGTTAGGATAAACATTCAAGATGAACAATAAAGCAACAGTTACGAGTGGTGCAGTTTTGTTACACAAACCGACATGATGGTGTGTGACACATTTATTTACCTAGGAGAAGAAGGAACGTAATACAAGTGATGAGATATGTCATTAATTTATGGGCAAGAAAGTGCAGTGTTCATGGCCGCATTTCACAGAATTCCAATGAAGGTAAGTTTTGATTTACAGTAATATGTTAAGCCCACCAGTAGCGCCTTCTGTTGTGTGGCCGGCTTGCTTAGGCTGTGTATCATCTTCAAGTGAAGGTCACCGACAGTGGGTCCACTTCAGTTACCGTTACGGTATATCTTTACAGTACCAGTACAGCGTACATTTGCATTAAATTACAGTGGTGTTGATAGTGAGATTCGAGGGACGTGTAGAACGCAAGGTAGACGTAGGCGTGAATTAGACTATTTAGATGTATTTTAAAGGGATGAAGTTCGAGGATGTGGAGTGGATTCAAATGGCTGTGGGTATGGTGCAGTGGCGGAGTATTGTGAACACAATGAAATTTCGGTTATATAAAGGGCAAGGAATTTGTTGACTAAGTGAGCGACCATTAGTTTTTCAGTTCCCATGGAGTCTGGCAGTGCTGTGAGGAGCAAAGACACGTTATGATTTTGTTAATGTAAATGAACATATCACTTAATGGAATTATAATATTGTGACCGTACCAATGCATTCAATTTTTATATTCTCTTTGTTGATCAAACACTTCCGGACCTAAAACTTCGGAGCCCCTGCTCGGGCACACATGCCCAGTTTTACTTTCATAATCTCGTATGACCAAACAGGGAGAACTGCAGACTGTGTTTATACATTTTACAAAGAACAGAAAATTATTTGTAGGCGAATTGAATGTCTGTGGTTCTAACCTTGTTAAGGGCTCAGAGAAATTATTTTTTTAATGCTAGTGGGGTGGGACTAAGTCCCTTGTACTGCGGCCACTTCTGGCCTATTGTAACAGCCCCAGATGATAGATGAGGGTGATTGTGGAGCAATTGGTGGAATGAAGATTGGCAGGGGAAACCGAAGTACTCGTAGAAAACCTGGCCCAGCACCACTTTGTCCACAAATCCCACTTGACCAGACCCGGGCCGCCGCGGTGGGAAGCCAGCGACTAACCGCTTGAGCTATGGCGCGGCCTAAATGAAAAACAGTACAAAATTATTTTCGATACTGTCAGTTTCCACTTGAATACCGAAATTCCCGCCCCCACATATTTTTAAGTTAGCTAGTTGCGTGTATAAAACTTACGGATAATGCAACTTCCAGCACTTTGTTTTTTTTACAGTATTCAGTGAGTATAATGTTTATAAGGGAGAGACTTGTCTGTATAATTTTAATACCAAGGCACCCCTGGCTGTAAGAAAGCACGCAGGAATTTTAGTATTTTTCAAGTTTATTTCGAGACGTAAATAAAACGGCAAAAAGAATACCCCCAATTATTGGTGTAATATTTTTTGTTCATCTAACGAAAGAGTCGGAGCTTGTTTCGTTTAGGAGAACAAACGCGAATAACCGCGTTTCCTTTTCATTGTCCACTTGGCCCAGACGCGTCATATGGCCCTCAATATCAGCGTTTCTCAACTGCCGGGCCGCGGCCCGGTACCCGGCCCTCCCATCAATTATACCGGACCCTCATCTTATAAAAAAAAAAAAGAATTTACCGGGCCGCGGTCTCACAGAGATTGAGAACCACTGAACTATAGACGTGCTGTCTGTGATGCCCTTATCAGTACAGATGCTTATCAGCTTCAAGATAACGTGGGACGTATAAGTGATTGCGAAGCTTCGTGACGTGTCTTGAAGATGGCATGAAGAAATAAAAAATACCACATCCAGCCCTTCTTCAGTCACACAGGCTCCGTTAGATTTGTCAGCTGATCACGGTTTCCTGAAAGAATGCATGACAGGTATACCATGGACACCTCAATGTCCAATTTTGTATTGGGAGGTTAATACTCACAATTTAAAAGATTTTTCCATGAATTTCCAATTTTGCTACACAGGCCCATAAAAATTCATAATATTCAAGGTTGTGGAATTCTAAAATTAAACGCCAGCATTCCATGTTAGGTGGGTTCCTTGTCACCACAGCAGGGCGCTTCGTCAGGTTGCGGATGGAGGAGTCGCCTAGTGCCGACGTCAAGAAAAGTGGAGCTATACCTCCACTCCACATGTCTTCATGGCACAGTGCACACAGGGACAACTTTACCTTTACTCCTGTGAGCTACGTGTCCTGCCCGTCTCATTTTTCTTGATTCCATCAGTTTAGTAATAATTGGTGAAAAGTACACGATATGATGCTCCTTGTCGTGTAATTTTATCCCTTCCTCTGTTACCCTCTCGCTTTTAAGGTTCAAATAATGCCCTAAGTACCCTGTTCTCAAACGCCCTCAACTTATGTCAACAAATTATTGGAACTCATCATGCTGGTAATGAAATTTGTACTATATAATTATATAATGTGGATTTGGAACTAACTTCTTGATAAGCCGCTAGTCGGTCACCTACTGAAGCATTTTCCAGAATTTTATGGACCCGAAACTTCATTACCGTGTTCAGAAGAGCCCTCAAATAGTCCTTATCCTGGGCCAGATTTATCCACTCCATATCACACCATCCCATTTCTCCAAGTTACATCTTAAAATTATCGTCCCATCTCTGTCTAGATCTTCCTAGTGGTCCCTTTTTGGCTTTCCAACCAAAATCCTATATGCCGGCACATCTCATCCTCCTTGACTTGATCAGCTTAGGTACGGATGTTACTTTATCTGAATAAGTTACACACTTGCCGCGTTGCACCACAATTTAAATCTCTATTTCCTGGAAGTATAATCATTTGGCGGTATCTAGATTGAATGACGTCAATGAACTTTTCTTATTCTTTTATCTCCCAGTTTATTTCAAGATTGTTTTTCTCCCTTGGCACTACAGCCCCAGTGGGCATAGGCCTACCTCCATGAACTTCTCCGTTCACTTCGGTTTTTCTAGATCTTACACATTCGGTAGGACTCCTTGGGCGGGTGATCAGCTCGTCGCAAGGCCTCTGCCTGTACACAAACACAGAAAAACGCACACACACAAACTAAACATCCATGCCCTGAGTGGGATTCGAACCCACGATCCCGGTTTCCAAGCGAGCGAAGACAGTACATGCCTTAGACCGCTCGGCTACCGTGACCGGCTTATTTCAAGAATACTGTGGCAAATTTCCCCTTCCCACAACATGCTTACGTGAAGCTGCATGCATATATGCAATGTTGACATACGGCGAGATACCAGCTGACTGTCACCATTCGCAGTCTGCGTAGAATTTACGACGAGAAAAGCAGAAACATTTCTCCCAAGTAATTCCGAGAAAAGTGTGGTACTTCAATTTCTAGTGCTAATTTTTGTGTAACATACGAAAGTTCCATATTTTCATGTTCTTATGTTCGTGTTATTTTCATTTTGGGTTTAGATTTCCCTCAGTTCTTTAAGGACAAAGTAAGAGGAAGCCTGGCATCCATTAATAGGTTTAATAATAATTCATTTGAGTTCAGTTTCATGTTCATTCAACAGCTACGCAAGGCAATTAGAGAGGCAGCACAATAATACAACACACACTTCCATGTATATAAAACAACAGACTTTACAGTACAGTACCTTTGCTTCAATAATGATGATAATAATAAAGATGACAATAATTATAATATTAGCAATAGTAATACTCGACTAGCGGTTGGTCGCTGGCTTCCCACCGCGGCGGCCCATGTTCGATCCCGGGATTTGTGGTGGACAAAGTGGCGCTAGGGCGGGTTTTCTCTTTGAGTACTTCGGTTTCCCCTGCCAATCTTCATTCCACGAAATTCTCCATCATCATAATCACCCGGGGCAGGCTACAATAGGCCAATCAGTGGCCGCCCTGCCGAGTGGACCCAGTTGGACTCCAACCCCCACTAAACGAATTAAAAAAAATACTCGACCAAGTGACTGGCTGTCCTAACTGAGGGTTTCGTATTTTTTCTTTGTCCCTCGAGGAGAATGGCGGGACTGTGCCGAAAATATGCCCACGAACGCTTCCTTCTGTATCGATTCTAATCAATTATTCACTGTAATCCTATTATCCGTCACGATGTAACCTGAGGTATGAAGAAAACTTCGTTAGATAAACCACAAATTAAAGTAAAAGTAAAGTATGGTGATAATAAATTACCGTTTCTCTTGCCCCAAAATCCTGTTAGGGGGCAAGCGGTTGCGTAGTTGGTTGAGGCACAGCTACAAGCCGGAAAGTCACAGGTTTGATTCCCGATGAGGTCATTGGATTTTTCAATTTACCTAAACCTTCAAGCCGGGCTATGACTCTGGGTTCGACTCTGCCTCTAACAGAAATTAGTACCAGGAATCTTTCTGGGGGTAAAGGCCGGCCGGCTCACAGGGTTGACAACCTCACTGCCATCTGTGAGCCGATTGTCTAGAGAAAATGTGGGAACCTCGACGTCTCATAACCCTATGGGCCTCCACTGCCTGCTACAGGGATATCTTTACCTGTATAATCTTGTTTTAAAAACGTCAGAGATTAGTATTTCCGTAAATCTCCCCCCCCCGTTTCATATTTACTAAACAAGACGCCAGGTGTTTGTTTTGTTACTATCATATGTGCTGTGCTTTTTTTTTATTGACTGTGACATTATTTGTCCTCTCTCAGCCTTCGCATTATGGCAATTTAGTATCCTTATCACAGTACCCCTCTCATATTCCTCGTCACAGATTTCTGTGTAAAAACGTTTCTAGCCCAGCTCAGCTTCTGTAAAGGCTCGACGAAATTTCTTTCAAAAGAAGTATTCTGCATACGCATCACTGATTCTGACCCTAACCACTTCATAGATCTGTCGCCATTCATCCACATCTGAGTCATTCAATCGAAATTAAGTATTCATCGCCAATATTAGATCTCTCTGCTTGTTAGCATCTGCTTTCTACCGCCATTCCTTTCACCTAATTTGGCCGTTGCCCTTCTAGAGGGACTCTAGAAGGGCACGCACGCGCAGACTCCACTGATACCCAAAATTTCCTAAAGAATCAACGTCAGTACCCATTGTAAAGGTAAGATAAAGTTCTTGTGTGTGTCATAAAGACGTATGAGGCAGCGAAGGTAAAGCTCCACATATTTTATACTCAACATTAGATGAAGGGATTCAAAATTTGATTCAGGAGGAAATTTAGAGGATATTGAATTCGGGTAATTCTTACTACCATTCAGTTCAAAACCTTTTGTTTTCTCGTCTGCTGTCTAAAACGTAGACAATAGAATATACAGAACTGTAATTTTGCCTGTGGTTCTGTGTGGGTGCGAAACTTGGTCTCTGACATTAAGGGAGGAACACAGACTGAGGGCGTTTGAGAACAGGGTGTTGAGGAGAATATTTTGACCGAAGAGAGATGAAGTGACAGGAGGTTGGAGAAAACTGCATAATGAAGACCTTCATAAGTTGTACTCTTCTCGAAATATAATTAGAATGATCAAGTCAGGGGGGATGAGGTGGGCAGGGCATGTAGTACGAATGGGAGAGAGGAGGAATGCATATAGGATATTGGGAAAGCAGGAAGGAAAGAGAGACTATTATGACCAAGGCGTATGTGTGTGTGGGTAATATTAAAATTGATCTTTGAGAGTTAGGAGGAGGTGGTATGGACTGAATTGATCTGGCTCAGGATAGGAACCAATGGAGAGCTTTTGTGAACACGGTAATAAACTTTCGGGTTCTCAAAAATATTGGAAAATTCTTGAGTAGCTGAACGACGGGTAGCCTCTCAAGAAGGGATCCATGAAGTTAGATTGAGGTGAGCAGTTTGTATCACGCTTTTTCTTGGAGGGAAGAAGCCCCGGTTCCTATTGCGTAGATGAGATCTAGAGTCGGTTAGGACGTGAGGAAAAGAGAAATCCTCCCTCCTGTCGGGAATCGAATCGTGATCTTCCAATCTTGCTGTCAAGAACCCATCTAGGGCCCAAGACCAAATGTTATTACTGTCAGGCAGTTGCCCTTGACGAGAGGACGAGTCTGTCGTTTACAATTGCTGCTGGCCCTCGCCAGCGCAGTCATATTAGCCGCCCATGAACTCTAGTGGTCATTCTGCTTCATGAGTTTCACACAATTTTTGTGATGGCCATTATTCTGTCTACTTCTGCCTCTGCCCCACTGAGCTTTGTCATGTTATGCTGAAATGTCGTTGCGACTACCGTGAACCTGTCGTTCAGAGACGAACTGTTTGCATCAGGAGCCTGAACTGACTTGTTGGTTGTGCCTTCATTTGTCCCACTGTGGCGAGACAGGCCTGTGCAAATGAGGGCTGCTGAGGCTGCTACTCTGGCTGTGTGTTGCTGCTTAGCTCCGGCATGGAAGGTAGACCTGGGGTGGTGTGCTTGGAAGAGAACACTTCCCGTTGTAGTCTTGGGCGCTCTCTGCGTCTTTGTGTTTCGCATCTCTTCCTTCGCGTGGCTGCAGCCTCGATAGTTGGAGGGATGAGGTTCCTCTCCGTCGACCACCTTCCGGTTGCAGCATGTCCGTATTGATGCTGTATTGCCTTTTCCCCGGGCACTCCTTGTGCAGGCGCCCCCCCCCACACCACATACAACAGGGAGGTTGCTTGCAGTTAGTCCAGACATAGCCAGTTTTTTTGAAGTTGTAAAACCAAGATTAACGGCCGTGGGAATTCGTTGCGCTGACTACGCGACACCCACTATCCGCAAAAGTCGGCACTAACTTCTCCGACAAGCGGCGGTCACTTGGTCGGTATAGTTCGTTTGCGGACTAAACCCAAGGAGTTTATTTTTGTTTGTTTTGTAACACTGCGTGAGAGCAGTCTGGGCTCTCTACGCCTCTAACCTGATTGTAACATGGCAGAGGCTCGTCAGTTTAAATATTTCATGGGACGTTGACGTCCTAGGTAAGGTTATTAGGAAGAGGGGAATGTTTACTGTGGTTGTTCCTTCAGCAGGTGATCACGGCTGGTAGACATTTGTTTGACGCAAATAACATCTAGGCAAATGAATGTGCTTGGCCTTTCGTCAAGTGTACGTGTCACATATGTGGCATGTTATGGAAAATTCTTCCTCGTGCACTATATGCAAGTCCTCTGTCAATCCAGGCTTTGCAAAGCAGACCGTATGTTATGCTAAAACAGCAGCTTAGTCACTTGAACCGTCATAAGCTTGACCGCAGCCAAGTTTAAGCCCCGTATGTCCCGTTGACCCTCGCAATAGGGACCGACCCAAGAGAAAACACCGCTTCCCACATTTCCTCTGTTGTTTGATGCGTCCCTGATTATTGTGCCGTAACCTAGTAACGACGTCCCATCTGATTAAACTGTTCCTGCTCTCAGCGGGCATGCCACATTATTTCATGGCGCATGCGTCTGAAATTGTCACTGGCTTCGTCTCGTCAACCGTTCCTGCATCCGTGCTGCTTAATGACCCTGATCCGGAGTTCTGTTTGAAATGACATACCTGTAATTCCTTTAATAAAAGAAAAGTAGTTATTATTTTGGAATTACCTATATGATTGAAAATTGCCTTAAACCGACTTCATATTCAAATAAAAAATGGCCTATTTATCATGTATTTAGGGATTATAATAAATAGTTTACTGTCTTTGGGACATTTGCGCCCAAATGATATTAACTGTTTTGAAAGCACTCTAAATTAATTTATTATGTATCATAAAATTTAATAAACAATGCTCATTATTCATGTGATGATATAGTAGTCATTTTTATAAAGAAATATATTTCTTTTAATGTTGTCTTAATTACGAAACACTCTGAACTAATGATATCTTTCTTCAAATTTCAAATGAAGTTTTAATTTAATAACAAATTATTATTTTCGTAGACAGATATATTTTGCGTCAGTTAACTGTTCACAAATTAATTAGCAGTCCTCGGCTGGATGCTTCGCTTTATGTTTATGAACCTACCGTAGATGGAACAGGCTGTGTTTGCCTGAATGAACCGAGGTTAGCTCGAAAGACCTAATGTGTAGCTGCCACGGTTTTCAGTCTGTTATTAACCGAATAGCGTCATATGGAGCTAGTTCGGTCAGTTCTTTTCGAGAGGCCTAATATTTGAATAGCTTACCCAATTAAACGCCGTGACTTGGAGGTGAGTTCATGCGAGTGGCGTTGTACACTAGATAACATCTGTTAACAGCAATAATGTAACTGGAGTTTTTACTCACCGTGGGGAGTCGCCCTCTGTCGGATACTACGAGTAAAATTTACTTCCAAAGCTTCTCTCTGTTTTGACAAAATAAGGATAAATATCAGGACCTGAGTAAATTCGATAAGCATGGCACTCAAGTTAGGAACATTAGAGATCTGTGAATGGAAATACATTTACAAGACAGTCACGTCATACTTCACATTCTGTCTAGCACTCATACGCGATATAAAAAACAAACTTCGTGGCCTGTAGTCCGCAAGCAAACCATACCGACCGAGCGGCCGCCGCTTGTCGCCGAAGTTAGTGCCAACTTTTGCGGATAGAGGGTGTCACGTGGTCAACGCAACGGATCCCCACGGCCGTTAATCTCGCTTTTCTAGACCGGAGCCGCTATTTCCTTGAAATAGCTCCTCAATTATCCTCACGAGGCTGAATGAACCTTGTTCCAGACCCACTACTTCTCAGAAAACCTGGTAGCGCCGGGAATCGAACCCGGGACCTCTGGATTTGTAGCTAGGAAATCTGGCCACTAGACCACAGAGGCGGTCCTACACGACCTGATGTACTGCTGAGTTATATTTTCTTCCTTATAGACCTACGTACCACAAGAACAACTTAAATCGAATTAAACCTAAGTGGATTTAAATAATTCGACCTTACAGAATTTGTCACTGAATTTGTTTGTTGAAAAACAAACACATCTTTATGAGAGATAGCTTGAATCGTTCCACAGCTCTTGATATATAAATAAGTGGCAGAAATTCCTCAAATGTAACCAGTTTAGTAGGCGTTACTAAAAGTTTTGCATTTACATGTCACATTCTGTATCATTTGCAAACGGACAAATGGTCCACAGTATAAGAGTTGGTAACAGATTCCGCGTGACCAGTAATAGAAACAAGGACCGTCATTCCATTTTTCTCATCACTCAGCAATAAACCTTAACTTATTTTAACTGGTTTTAACACAACTTATTTCAACTATATTAACAACATAATATTGATTTCTATGACTACTATTAAGTCTCTTTATGATATAGTTATTTATTTATTATTGACCTGCCATATGACACTATATATAGCATCGTTAAATAAATAAAATACAGGAAGCAATACTTTATTACGGTCTCCTGAACGTTCATGTAGCTGAAATAAAGTAATTTTCAGCAACAACTGTAGTTTGAGAACCACACAAGGGAAACCGAATCTCGTTTCATGTCCTTTCGTTTGGAACCTGGTTATTGTTCGACTGCAGGACGTGAAAACATCCTGTAAACGTAACTTGACGCAAATAACAGGCCTGCCACTAGTATTTGTTTCATCCCTCTGTTGCTATTAGTTGCAAAAAGCACATTATGTTCCGCGCATGACGGAAGAAGACGTAACGAAGGGAATCATGCATGAAGCCTAATTTTCCCCTGTGACGATGAAACCAGTCAAGACAGAGAACATTTCTCTGTGATATGGTGTGTAATACTGGGAACTTGTGTGTTCCAGTTTCAACGTATCTCTTTGAGAGTGCCATTTTGCAACCCGGACGTCATTAGTAATTGCTAATTATTAATCATTTGACCTCACTTCCACAGCGTCTAGTCGTGCTGCGTGACCCATCCCATCTCATGCCAGATGGGTACCGGCGTCTTCTTCCCCGGGGTATTGCGGCCGGCGCTCAAGCATTCTCCACATTTGATCTACTCTTTTAATTTCTTCACGAATGCGGTCTCGTTAATTACTGCCTTAACAATAATTCAATTCAGTTCTGTATTTATTTACGTGCTCATCTCAACAGCGAGGGGCCAGTTACAGAGTCAGCACGAATTCAAACAACACAGAACAAAACAAACAAACAAACAAACAAACAAAAAAACAATAAAAACGGACCAGTTAAGGCATTTTTATCCTCAAATATGAGTTACTAAATATATTTTTACATTTACATCCACTCAGCCTCGTGAGGATAATTGAGGAGCAATTTCAAGGATATAGCGGCTCCGGTCTAGTAAAAACCGACATTAACGGTCGTGGGGATCCGTTGCACTGACCACACGACCCACTCTATCCGCTAAAAGTTGGCACCAACTTCACCGGCAAGTGGCGGTCGCACGGTCGGTATAGTTCGCTTTGGGACTAAAGCCACGGAGTTTTTTTTTATTTGTATATTTACAGACTGCATTTGCAGCAGAAGCGCGTCTAGCTGAAGGACAGTCAGTGGCTGTAGGAACGACTGATCGTGGTGAAGTTATGTCATGTTCCGAGTAGGAACACGAATGCCAACTGTTTCGAGGACAGAGGGGCAACATTTAATGCGAGTACAGACATTTATTACGAACAAATCATCGAAGCGACGACATTCGATGATGAAGATGATGATTGAGTCGTTAAGTGCAGCCGAAATGTCTACTGCATACAGTAGTAAAATATACCGGTACATTTATTTTTGCTGATGAAGGTATCATCAGTAACGGACTTGTAAATTAATGAAGAAACGTTAGAGTCAGGTCATGAGCCAGAGATATCAGAGTAAAAACGAGTCGTTCTGTTTGTAACTAATATGCCGCATGTCTTCTTACGATCAGACTGGAACTGTAATTATGTATTAGTATCAGTAATAGAAATAAAAACAACCGCAGCTCGCTCTGCAAAAACTTGCACGTAATTACAAGTAGTAGAGAATAAATTGAAAGTTGAACAATGACATGTCCAAGGCTATGTCACGTCATGAATATTAATTACGCGTGATTCGTGACTCACACCTCCGTCGGCAATATTTCTATTATGTTTAGTGATAGACTTCGTACTGTTGCGGTTCTAGGAACTGCCGCCGGAGTTTGTTTATCGGGTAGTTGCCACGCTGCATGCGAAGCAATTCTGAATCACAAGAAACGTGATAAACAGCGATAAAGAAAGCCAATTACATTAGTTCCTGGAGAGATACAGGTTTTGACGGTGTCTCCATACAGAACCGTTTTAATGGATGTATAATACAGTTTTCATTTTCGTAACATGATTGTTTTTTTACGGCGAGTAGATGTTAGTCCCACGCCCAACCTCCAAGCTGGAGGGCCACCCCTTGTCAGCTGTCCGCGACTGCTTATTCGATATATTCGCAGCTTCCCTCCATACCTGAGGGTCGTCAAGGAGGATACGGTGGGCAGGGCATGTAGCACGAATGGGGATAAGAGGAATGCATATAGGATACTGGTGAGAAAGCCAGAAGGAAAGAAGCTACTGGGAAGACCAAGGCGTAGGTGGGTGGACAACATTAAAACGGATCTTAGAGAGATATGATCTGATGCTATGGATTGGATTGATCTGGATCAGGATATGGGCCAGTGGAGGGCTCTTGTGAACACGGTAATGAACCTTCGGGTTCCATTAAATGCCGGGAAATTCTTTGACTAGCTGCAGAATTGGCGACTCCTCAAGAAGGGCTCAGCTCCATGAGTAAATAAGTATAATACAGTTTTGTTTGATGGATTAGGAGTAGCAAAATGGCTCCGTGTAGTTTGGTAGAGAGTTATCAACGTGTCAGACCAGTCTGATGCATTTTATTTTGAAGATGAAGGCAACAGATTTCTTTGAAATCTTGGAAATGAACTACTAGACTACGCTGAATCACATAACAGAAATAGTTTTATCGTAAAACGTGTATTAATTTATGTTAAAGGTTCTTGGTACGAAATTAATGTATTTCGATGCTTTAACACTCAACACGATATAGCATTATAAACTGAGAGATCAAGTTCAGTAGTTATTCACCATTCATGCATCAAAATAGTTCGCCCATCCGCCATGTTGACATTTTATTTTCAAGAAAAGAGTCAAGTACCTGTCGCAATACAAAATTTCATACCTGTGTTCAGTGGCATAGACGTTGCTTCAATTTCACGGGCGTTCTTAATAATCAAGCTACTCGTTGGGCTATGCTGAAAGCCGGAAGGTCGCGGGTTGAAGTCCCGATGAGGTCATTGGGAGCGAAGGAAATGGAAGAATGTCAACAATGAAGCAGGCAGGAGGAAATACAGGAGACTGAGGAATGAACTGAAAAGAGCCACAGACAGGGCCAAAAAGGAATATCTTGAGAAGATATGTAATGAAATTATAGAATTTCAAAGAACAGGACGATATGATTTGATGTACATGAAGACAAAAGAATTAGGATGGAAAGAGAATCATGGGATTCAAAATATTGGCATCGAAGATTCCCAGGGGAATAGAATAGTAGATCAGAGGAAAGTGCAGAAAATTTGGGAAAATTATATTACAGAACTATATGATCGACCTAATCGGCCAGAAACCTTAGAAGTTGAACCGGAAGAAGAAGTAGATACAGACGAGAAAGGACCATATATTTTACAAAGTGAGGTGGAAAAAGCTATCAAGGAAATGAGGAAGGGAAAGGCTACAGGAGATGATGATGTACCTGGAGATGTGCTCAAGTTACTGGGAGAAGGTGGTTTGAAAACACTGACAAAACTAATGAACACCATATATGAAAGTGGAGAGTGGCCCAAGGACTTTACAGAAGTTACAATGATTGCCTTAAAGAAAAAGACAAAAGCTACAAAATGCAGCGACCATCGCACAATAAGTCTTATTGCACATACAGCAAAGATAATAGCAAAGATACTTAAAAGAAGAATTGAAAGGAAAATAGAGGATGTACTTGGAGAAGATCAGTTTGGATTTAGAAGAGGAAAAGGAACCAGGGATGCAATTGGGATGATGAGAATTATAGCGGAACGAACTTTGGAGATAGATGAAGAACTGTGTGTTTGCTTCATAGACTGGCAGAAGGCATTTGACCGGGTAAACTGGACCAAATTAATGCAGATCCTGAAAGAAACAGGTATCGATTGGCATGAAAGAAGATTGATTAGCAAATTGTACATGGATCAGAAAGTTAGAGTACGACTGGACAGGGGGGAGACAGGAAGTGTGCAGATTGGAAGAGGAGTTCGACAAGGATGCTGTTTATCACCAATTCTGTTCAACTTGTACAGCGAATGCCTTACCAAGGAAGCTCTGGATGGGCTCGGTGACTTCAAAGTAGGAGGGCAAATTATTCAAACTGTGAAATATGCAGATGACCTTGTGTTAATGGCTAAGGAAGAAACTGTGCTACAGGGCATGATTGATAGACTAATTGAAATTGGAAGGTGCTATGGCATGGAAATGAATGTGGAGAAAACAAAAGTAATGAAAATTTCGAGACAACCAACCCCAGTCACAATAAAGATAGACCAAAAACAACTGGAGAATGTGAAATGTTTTAAATATTTGGGTAGCTTGTTAACAGATGATGGAAGGTGTACTTGTGAAATTAAATCCAGGATTGCCATGGCAAAAGCTGCATTTAGCAAGAAGAAGAATCTTTTTACCAGCAAATTGGACTTAAATTTGAGGAAGAAACTAGTGAAATGCTACATTTGGAGCATAGCTCTGTATGGGGCTGAAACATGGACACTTAGGGCAGTAGATCAGAAACGTCTGGAAAGTTTCGAAATGTGGTGTTGGAGAAGGATGGAGAAGATCAGTTGGACCGATTATGTGAGAAATGAAGAAGTGTTAATTAGAGTCAGTGAGCAGAGGAATATCCTACACGAAATAAGAAAACGGAAGGCTAATTGTATTGGTCATGTTTTACGCAGAAACTGCCTTCTAAAAGAAGTTATTGAAGGAAAGATAGAGGGGCGGATAGAATTGGCAAGAAGACGTAAGAAGATGCTGGATGACCTTGGGGACAGAAGAGGATACTGTCATTTGAAGGAGAAAGCTCTAGATCGCATTAAGTGGAGGAATTGTTTTGGAAGAGACTGTGGACCTGTCGTCTGACAGATTACAGATGCTGATGCTGACCTAATCGTTCCAGCCGCACTATGGCTCTGGGGTTGACTCAGCCTCTAACAGAAATGAGTACCAGGAATTAAATAAATAATTTTCCTGGAGAGTAAAGCGCAGCTGGCGCGTAAGGCTGACAACCTTACCGCCATCTTTGAGCCGATTGTCTAGATAATGTGGGACCCTCAACGTCTCACAACCCTATGAGCCTTCACGGTCTGTTACAGGGATAGCTTTACTTTACTTTTTTTTTTTTACTCGTTGGTCACAGACAGTTACGAATAGCAAGTAGTGAAGTATTCAGTGGCATGATGTTGCTACGCAGTTTCACGAATATCTGGCAATCACTGTGCGTAATATTGATGGCTGTAGATGAATCAAAGGACATAGAGGCAGCTTGCTAATGGAAACTATACCAGAAATGTAATCAAGCTGACTGTTTACTCTGGTCTAGGGTTCGAATGTGACACGGGGAAGGATTCTAAACACGGCCATGTGTTTCTTCTCTACAAGAAATAATGTAGAAATTCGGGTTCTCGTAGCGGTTCCATCTTTTGAGTCATAACGACGTGTAGTCCGTTGAAAGTCAACCGACATTTCGGAGAAACATGTCTCTTCCATTTTCAGGGATGAAGAATATGTCAAGCAAGAAACCAGCGTAAAGCTGGTTGCACGCTTGGTTTATTTTTTCCACCATGACGATGGAATCTACATGTTCCTCTGAAACGTCGGTTGACTCCCAACGGACTTCACGGCGTTATATCCCAGAAGATAGAACTCGTCAGGTTTGTGGAAGTTGGAGCAGGAATTTTGTGGTTATTTGCTACGTTTCAGGTACAGGAAGCGCCGAAGTAAAGTGGAACATTAAGTTATATAGATGATATGTAGTTCACAAGTTTGGGTAACTTGCGTGCGCCTGCCGGAGAGCCACTTAAGGGAATACAGCCGTCGTCATTAGTCCGCAGAACTTGTTGCAGCGTCTTAAGTTTAACGGAATGGCGCTGGATTTTCTCACTGTTGTTCGGATGTTAATATGCACGGAACCGGTGTGCATTATTCACGCGGCGCATCTGGTCTTACAGCAGAAACATATTTGCAGCCTTCTGGTAAAAAGAATTTTTGTAAGTTGTAACGTGCAGAGTTTCTCCTAAGTAACGCAGACTGCAGGGAATTGCTTCCAAGACACTTTAACGAAAATAAATAGTGTTTTGAACTTTAATTTAACCATGCTTACCAATAAAAATACTTACTCTGTATTCTACTGTAGGTTGTGTGTGTGAAGCATTTCAAAGGCAAAAATATTCCAGCCCCTTTTCGCAAACCCACCGCGAAGAAAATATACTGGGGGAGAGAACTTTGTCCCCTCAAGAGAATGCTCATTGAATGTGCAAGGAAGGGGGATTATTAAATCAAAGAAGGGGATCTCTCTACTACCCCTCCGTGTAGCAAATACCATCCCTAACTTGCTTTACACCCTCTCTTAGAAGTCGAACTTGCTTCTGAAGAATGTGAAGAAGGGGTTATGTAGTTGGTAAGTATAAGAAAGGCGGTAGCATGAAGAAAATGTGCAAGATGCTGTAAAACTCGAATAAGATTCTGTCATTCGTAAATGATGTGTTTAGGTTTGTGCATAGATGGGATTTAGAATTTCAAATTACGTGAGTATGGAATACGAGTAGGACATAAAGATAGGTGACAGATGTTGGGAAAGTGTGGCACAGTTCAGACATTTGGGAACGACTATAACAGATCAAAACCTGATTACGAGGAAATTAAGAGGAGATTGAACTCGGGTAATGCTTGCTACCATTCACTCCGGAATCTTTTATCTTCTCGTCTGCTGTCTAAAAAAAAAAAAAAAAATAGAATATACAAAACTGTAAATTTGCCTGTGGTTCTGTATGGGTGTGAAACTTGGTCTCTGACATTAAGGGAAGAACATAGACGGGGGGTGTTGGCCGCGCCATAGCTGAAGCGATTAGTCGCTGGTTTCCCACAGCAGCGGCCCGGGTTCGATCCCAAGTGTGGTCAAGTGGGATTTGTGGTGGACAAAGTGGCGCTGGTGCGGGTTTTCTCCGAGTACTTCGGTTTCCCCTCCCAATCTTCATTCCACGAAATTCTCCATCATAATCACCCAGGGCAGGCTACAATAGGAAAATCAGTGGCCGCCGTGCCGAGTGGACCCAGTTGGAATCCCCCCCCCCCAGACTAAGTATGTTTGAGAACAGGGTGCTGAGGCTAATATTTGGACCGAAGATAGATGAAGTGACGGGAGGTTGGAGAAACTGCTCAGCTACATGAGTGAGTGAGTGAGTGATGAGTATGGAATATGGTTGAAATTTGAATGGTTTTATTCTTTCTTCTGCGAAGTTTGAAGGATCCTGAACAGACCTACATGATTTGTAATTTCAGAAGCTCAGAGCACAGGAGATTGGACCGGATGGTGCTTATATAATAACAGGATTATAAAACCAGGTTCCACGAGGTCAACACTTTTACTTTGTTGTCGCGATGTACGGGGTCCAAATCTCAACTCTGTGACACTGTACTCTGACTGAGGACATTCACTGTTTTATTCAGTCCTTACAGGAAAACAATGGCATAGTAGTACGAAAAAGGTTGTGACTGCCTTCTGCCACATCCAACTTCTGTACGATGCTTCATGCGCAATTCTGATGTAAAGCTTTCTTAAATGACCTAAGTGCAAATCAGCCGAAGTTACGCTTGGCTTACAGTAAATGGAGTTTAAACTAAATTAAGGAAACAAACTCCCACTGGATTTATTTTTTTACCAAGTGGGCTCGAGGCCAGCAAGACTGCATTAGGTTTCAGTAAGATCTGTGCAGTGCTACAAATTTCAGAAATAAAGTTAAAGCAGTTCATAGATCATCACCCACGTATCAAAATATTTCGTCTAGAGTTGCAGCTGATATTACTGGCATTAGTTATTAATCTCAAAGTGAATACTGCTCACGGATGAAATATCGCTGTAGCGTAGTTGAGGTTGAGGTACTATGCTACAAGCCGGAAGGTCGCGGATTCGAATCCCGATGAGGTCATTGGATTTTTAATTGACCTAATCCTTCTAGCCGTACTATGGCCCTGGGGCCGACTCAGCATCTAGCAGAAATGAGTACCAGGAATATTTCTGAGGGTAAACGGCGGCCAGTTTGTAATTGTGACAACCTCACTGCCATCTGTAGGCGGATTGTCTAGAAAATGTGGTAGCCTCAACGTCTCACAAACCTATAGGGCTTCACAGTCTGTTAAAGGGATGACTTTACCTTACAAAAATATTACGATTAGGGGTCTCTTATTTATTACCCCGGAGTATTTGTCTTCATTTAATTTTTCGGCGATTGTACATCACATATCCTCCATTAAGTCACATTGACTTAGTCATTTATACGTCTGTAGTTTCGAGAACACAAGATACAAGCGAAGATTGTGTTTGAGCATTACACAATCTTGTTGGTACAGAGGCTCTACTTTTACATATTTACAGTCCTCATTGCAGTATGTACACGCTCTCGAGCAACGTTTTTCAGTACGGGGATATCACCTCTCTTAACGAAACACTCTCGTTGCTTGACAGTGGTCTCTGGCCTTAGCGAGTGACGAGAGAAGGAAGCAAGACAGGGAGCTTACGCGTCGGCACTGGGAGGAGAGAGACCAGTGGCAGGGTAGCTACAGATCGGTTGGACCATACGAAGCATTTACCGTGAGAAGTGATGTACGGGTAACATCACCAAGTATACAACTGTTACACCTCTGGAATCATGAACAATCATTACCTCTTATTTGGCAATGATTGATTTTTACTTTGTTTTATATAGAAAACGTAAAACAACTTGTGATTTCATGCCCTCTTTGAAGAAGGTGTATGACCCACACCCAGAATTGGACAGGAACTGAGGGAACTGTGTAAAATTCCTGATCCGGTCGCAGATATTAGAAGGAAAATTCTGAGTGGTTGTGGCACGTGATCAGAATAGATAATACGTGGGTGACCAAGATCTTTTTTTAAAGTAAGACAATTGATAGTGTCCTGATTCAGACGTCTAGAAAGGATAGAAGCTCCCCAAAAGTGTCTCCACCTTGTCCTCGTGGTGGGGCTTGCGTGACTCTGTGACCCGGAGAGCTATGCCGGCGGTAGTTTAACTACTGGTAGAGTCACCCATGCCGGAAAGGTCAAAGGGTAGAGTCCAGACTAAGAGAGATACCCTGGTCTTCCAGGTTGGGTGTTGGACATGAGGCTAACAACCTCATCCTGTAAAAAGAAGTTTGTTCAGAAACCTAACAACCAGCCTCGGATAAGTGGAACATATGGGAAACGGACTAAGCAGTGACGTGAAGAAGATGAAGGTGAAAGGATGGAAAGAGAAGATGAGGAATAGAGAACAGTGGAGATTGGTTGTAGGCGGCCAAGGCTCACGCGGGGCTGTAGCGCCAAGTGATAGGTAGGTAGAAAGTATAGAAGATGATGGACGAGAGCTCAAAGTGAAGAGAATAAGAGACGAGGAAAAAAAATTGAGAAGAATGGGAAGCTATCATAATGGAGGCCAAGGTTTCTAGAGGACCATAGAACTTAGGACTAATTAAAATTCGCTTAGTGAGGGGTGGAGTCCAACTGGGTCCACACGGCATGGCGGCCACTGATTGGCCTATTGTAGCTTGCCCCGGGTGATTATGATGATAGAGAATTTGGTGGAATGAAGATTGGCAGGGGAAACCGAAGTACTCGGATAAAACCCGCCCCAGCGCCACTTTGTCCATCACAAATCACACTTGACCGGACCCGTGATCGAACCCGGGCCACCGCGGTGGGAAGCCAGCGACTAACCGCTTGAGCTATGGCGAGGCCAACCTAGGACTAAGTGAATAAGTGAACAAGTTCATCATGTTGAACTATTGTCTACACTGGAAGTAATTTTGTGGGAGTGGACTCTGCCGAGTTTTCGGCACCCCCGTTATTCTGCTTTGTTCCGAAAATAATGATCCTATATGTGAGTTTCTTTTTTCCTGCAACTGACATCGACTTTCGACTCTCCTGTTCATGTCGTCAGACTTTTTTCTAGTTATAATTTTCATTTTGTTGCTTGTCGTATCAGTTGCCCACGTTTCGCTATACTACAGGGTGTAACGGGAACATGCGATAGAGTAGTTGGTTGAGGCAGTATGATACAAGCCGGAAGGTCTCGGGTTCGGTTCCCGATTAGGTCATTTCGAATTTTCAATTTACTCGTACTTAATCCTTCCAGCTGCACTATGGGCCAGAGGTCGACATCCCAGCAGAATCCAGTAATTCCTGTATCCATATAAAGTATTTTAAAACAGAAATCTGTTAGTGCATTGAAACATTCTGTTGAAACGCATGCAGCCGAAGCCATCCTGCAGTTACCTCGTGCGTCCATAGATAAACAAACAGTTGTACTTGTTCAGCGTTTATTCTTACAGTTGTTGCACAAAAGACCTTCAGATAAGCCGACTTGAAACACATGCACACTTACACACACGTCACCAACGTATATTTATTCATCAACTGCGTCTCAGTGGAATTGTGTTACTTAACGTTGCTGCCAACTTCTCCACATCTAACAGAAATTCACTTCTTTATTTAGTGACGTTTTATCAACTAGAGATATTGAAAAGCGTTGATGCAACTCGCTCAACTCGTGACATAATGATTACGGAAATTATTTATGGAGGACGTGAAGATAGTAACTCAGTGAGTGAAGGGAGAACGACAGAACGACCACAGTTCGACTCCTTTCAAGGACGGAAGTTTCGAACACGTCGAAAAAGACCCACATATTCACTTAAGTACCGAAAGCTCATTCACGAGGGTAAATCGGCCGGGGGTGAAGGTAACCTCACGTTCATCGTGCGCTAGGGTCGAATTGCATGAAACGTTATCATGGGGACAACTTTATTTTTGTGTGGCAATCAGCTTCCACTGCCAGTTTGTGTTACACGCGCATTCCTTTATTCTGTTCTAGTCTGTGAGTAAATCGGTTTGTAATTGGTCAGTTCAAATATTGTCGCCACGGCTTGGCGCGTCCTCAGGTTGCGGATGGAGGATACCTGAAAATATATTGAATACCTCCAGCTTTGGGGTTGGGCGTGGTGCTAACAACTCCTCACCGTAAAAAGTAAGCTTATTACGAAAATTTGCAAGAAGCCTCGGACCTGGACAAGGACGATGAGATGGGCAGGATATGTAGCACGTATGAGGGCGAGGAGGAATGCATGTAGGATATTGGTGGGAAAGCCGGAAGGAAGGAGACCACTGGGAAGACCAAGACGTAGGCGGGTGGACAATATTAAAATGGATCTTACAGCGATAGATGGGATGGTATGGACTGGATTGATCTGGCTCAGGATAGTGACTAGTGGAGGTCTCTTGTGAACACAGTAATGAACCTTCGGGTTCCATAAAATGCTGGGAAGCTCTAGAGTGACTGCGCAAATGGTAGCTTCGCAAGAAGGGCTCAGCTCCATGAGTGATGATGATGATGATGATGAGTGTTTTTTTACCTTTCCCGGAATGATAATGTTTAGTTAACGACATGGAGACGGGAACGCAGTTGGACGTGTGAACATTTACACCAGGTATTTTAAAGCAATGAACCCTGACTGCAGTCACGTGAACATACCCACATTTTCACTCACTACGATCCATTTTATTACGGTTACGGGCTGAACATCCGAAGAATCTGGTTCGGTTCCCGGCAGAGAATTCCCACAGCATTCAGACCGGCTCTGGGGCCTATCCAACGGGTACCGGGGCCATTTTCCCCAGGGGTGTAGATATAACCACTCGCCTCCATCTGTTGCCGAGGTTAAGAATGGTGGAACTACAACTTCGCTCCGGCATACGTCTTCATGGCGTGGCGTCTAATTAAGCACAGGGCCATTTTTACCTTTACTCCCCGGATTTGTCTTTCATATTGAGGATTTCCGACCAAAATTTCAAGTGATTTTAAAATTCCCAAATAAATTCTACATCCGATAAGACATCGTTAACCTACGAATCAACATCTATTATTGTCCTCTCCGATGGGCGACCCCAAGTCTGAGGCTGAGAGGTTAGACCGCGTATCACCAAATTGCCGCTATGGTGATCACAGACGTGATGTAGCCTTAGCCGGAAGCCCTTCCCACGTTTAACAATGTGAATGACCGCGGTGCGTCATTCAATTCTTCTACACTTTGTCTACTCCACCTTCTGTCACTACATAATCAGAACTGTCCATTATCAGTCTTAATTGCAGTCTGCGCTTGAACCGAGTCTGTGAACCTCCACTCGAACAGTCAGGCCTTTGTTCGGGATTGTATTTCGAAGGCCACAATAAAGCCCCTGATTTCTGGGCTCAAAAATAAAGCTTAAACATTCCTTGTCCATCACACAGACCGAGACTCTCTCCTTTGATCGTGGCCTGTTTAATGGTTCTGTATGAACTACTGACGGTACAGGATTTGAAGTTCACATTGTTATGCTTATGTAGATTTCTACAGTGTGATTCTATATTATTGTCGGAGTTTCCGTGGCCTATAATTTTCAAACCGGAAAGAAAAGAATGGAACCGATTACGGAATAAGAAAGTGTAACTCAAGAAGTCTGTTTAGCATTCTGCAGTATTTATTCTATATCTAATAAAACTTTTTTGAGTTACATTTTCATATTCCTTAAGCAGTTTTATTTTGTTTTTACGGTTTGGAAATTATAGGCCACAGAAACCCCGACAATAATTTAGAATCACGCTGAATTTTCGGGGATATAATGCCATCTAGTCCGTTGAATGTCAAATGACGTTTCGGGGGAACATACTGCCTGCTTCATGCGTGTTTCTTCCTTGGTTTACTCTTCAACTCTGAAGATGGAGGCGATATTTTCCTCTGAAGCGTCAGTTGACTTTCAACAGTCTACAAGGCATTATATCCCCCCAGAAAAGAGGACTCTTCATAACTACTCATATTATTTGGCGTCGAATAAAATTATGCACCGATTACGTACGGTGCATTAGATTACCGACTAAGGCTACTCGGGAGCGTAGATGAATTTGCCTGGCGCTAGGGTGCTGTTTCTAGCATTCCTTCAACTTCCGGGTTTGAGCATTGCCTATGTTGTCTTATAAATTGTTTTCTCAAGTCAGGGCCAGCGCCAAACGTAATACTGCCCCAGACATCGAGAAATCTGCCCCACCCCCCAAATTTTCTTACAACTAATAACATGAAGTTCCCAGACACTGAGATAATAACATTTAGCGACCTCCCCTGAAATCGTGCCGCCTCAAACGGCCTCTTGGTTCGCCTGTTCTCTCTCGCCGACCCCGTGGGCAGTGCTTCTAGGTATAAGTTGTTGTAGTTAAAGTAGGGAGGGTGGGATTAAGTGGCGATAACAGAAACTTACCGTACAACTTTCATTATAGGCGCTGAATGCTTAATTTGATACGAATCCGTCGAATAGTTTCGGAGAAGAAATATATAGGCGGGCGTGCAAAAATAAAATGGGACCTATCTATTATTCGTTCATACACCTTGTACAAATAACGGGTAAATTTTTTATTAATTAATGAAGGATATTCGTAATGAGTTCAAATTTTCCCCTCGAACCTGCAGTTGTTCAGTTGCAATGGAAATTGAAGGCCCAGTGTTCGCGACAGTTTAACACTTGACCGTATCCTTGAAAACTGCGGACCGTGAATGGACATTCTGTACGTTAACATCAGGCGAGTGAACAGGACGGCAGACGTCCCTGTCACTTATTTCATCGCTTTCTTCTCCAGTCACAGGAACCAGTAGTTAAGCCAAATCAATAGAGCAGCATTAAAACAATTAACCGCTTGCACTTTTATGATCTCCAGGATTGAAGCACATGGGGGCGAATTAAAATTAATTTTCTTTTTAAATTCGCTAGTGGGGGGTGGAGTCCAGCTGGGTCCATTCGGCACGGCGGCCACTGATTGGCCTATTGTACTTGCCCCGGGTGATTATGATGATGGAGAATTTGGCGGAATGAAGATTGGCAGGGGAAACCGAAGTACTCGGAGAACCCCCCCCCCAGCGCCACTTTGTCCACCACAAATACCACTTGACCAGACCTGTGATCGAACCCGGGCCGCCGCGGTGGGAAGCCAGAGACTAACCGCTTGAGCTATGGCGCGGCCTTGCATGGGGGCGAAATGGAATGCATGTAGAATTTTGGTGGAAAAGTCAGAAAGAAAAAGACCACTAGAAAAACCTAAACGTAGGTGGGAGAATGATATTGTAACGTGTATTTCCATTGCTAGGCAACGGCTTGGTATATGCATTCCCGCAACACAGGTACACTCAACAATAGAGAGCCTATTACTAGGTAACGGCCCGGTAAACACTTCCCCGCCTAAGCGCGTGACAACAATAGGGAGTCCATTGGCTAACATCGGCGTGGTAAACAGGCTTCGTCAACAGCACAGACTTTTTCCGTTGGGTCCGTGCAAAATGGTTATAAGACAGGCGAATTGCGAAGCTAGCAGTTAAAGGAGCACAGAACAGTAGTCGGAAGAGAATTTGGTCGAGTCTTCGGAATTGACAGCCCCAGGAAATGGCAAGAAGACTTCATAGTGATTTGAAGTGATAGTGCCTGTGGTAAATCCGTTGCCAGGAAACGGACAGCGTGTCCTAGTGATTTGTGAAGTGGGTAGATAGCGGTAGCGCTATAATCCAGAACCCTTTATTATTGGTCACGACCCTAAATACGTAGCAATATTAAAATGGATCTTTGAGAAATATAATGGTATGCTATGGAGTGGATTGACCTGGCTCAGGATAGGGACCAGTGGAAAGCTTTTGTGAACACGGTAATGAACCTTTTGGTTCCATAAATGTTTGGAAATTCTTGAATTGGTGAGCGACTGACGGCCGCTGAAGAAGGACTCAGTTCTATGGAATTAATTAGGATTATACCCTGTAGGTTTCTTGTTATTTGACGATGGCCCGCCGGGAAACATTTACTGTCACTTACGATGAGATGTGTTAATGCGATGTGACACGGACGTTTTAATGTTGCCATACACTCATACCTGGCCACTAGCTTTTATTGTGTGTCTGAGCATAATCTTACCTTGTATTGTACGGCCAACTAATGACTGTCTGTAGCCCGTTTGGTTCTGTGTTCTGTTGCTACGCGCTTGTGGCACCTGCGGGTGGGAAATGCGAAGAAGGAAGACTGTACAGTCAGACGGTGAATTTGCTGCTCTTCATAGCCGCTGTCACAGAGCAGTTCGCGTTTTTGTCGCGGGTATTCACATGTTGGTTGCTCGCTGTTATCACCACAATAAACTGTACGCACTCTACGCACCTCGTAGCTAACGCAGCTAACTTCAAGCTACGCACGAACCCATAGAGAAGTTTGAGAGAGCGGACCTTGTCAGAGACTCTGCGCAGCGAAAACTCAGAAACCATAAAATATCCGTACCGTAGTAGTAGACGGGGAAGCGATATAACGACTGGCTATGGACTGGACGGCCGAGGGGTGGGAGTTTGAATCGCGGTAGGTGTAAGAGTTTTCTCCTCACCACGTCGTTCAGACCGGTTCTGGGGCCCAGCCAGGCTCCTGTCCAATGGGTGTAGAGAACTCTTTCTCCGGAAAAAAGCGGCCGGAGCGTGAAGCAGTCCACTCACCTCGAACTGGTGCCGAAGTCAAGAATACGTGGCTCTATACGTCCACCCTTCCATACGTCTTCATGGTGTAGTGCTTAATTACAAGTTAAGCACAGGGACAACTGTGTTTACTAATAGATGCGTTTATAACAAGTCAGCATACAAAAGTCATGTGAACTGAAGAGTTCTGTCTTCTGGGATATAACGCCGTGTAGTCCGTTAGATCGCTCTGAGAGCTTCAAAGCATACGTATCACGTGGATTGTTACAATAATTAATTAGTCAACGTCATCAGACTAAAATATTTCGCAAGGTGGACATATTGTTACTTTGTTTTCTAAACATTATGCTGTAATAAATTTAGCAATTTTTTTTTAAAGATTTCTCTCTATTCAGAACTTAGGGACACGAAACTGGACAATAATATTGATATGCACTGAATGGGTCTAGTGTTGTTGCCTCAACTGAAATTCATATGATATCCATGTTGGTGTTCTAGCTGCAAGATAACTGAATTTTTTTATTTATTTATTAAGCAATCAGAATCTACAATTCCATAAGGTAGTTTGCTGGCGTAAGAGCTCTGATGCTCTTTAATGACGTGATGAGTTCCTTCCCCAGTGGGAGGTTCCTCTTAGTTTTCTTTTAGGTCAGCTGGCCAGTATCTTCGGAGTCTTCGATTGTGCTGCGGTTCAACGAGTGGCTGTAGTATGTCGTTTGGGTGATTTGCTAGTTTGTTGTGGTGTGGTACTTTTTTCTTTGATGACGTCTTTGATGTATGGTGTATTTAGATCTGTGTGTAACGTTTGGTTGTTTACATACCAGGGTGCATTTGTCATAATTCGAAGTACTTTTGACTGGCTTCTCTGGATTATTGATATATTTGATTTGCTGGCACAACCCCAGAGCTCGATTCCGTAAGCCCAGATTGGTTTGATTATTGTCTTATAAAGCAGGACTTTGTTTTCTATGGATAGGCTGGATCTTCTTCCAATTAACCAGTTTAGCTCCTTGGTTTTTAAGTCTGTTTGCGTTTTATGATTACGTGGTCTTTCCAAGTGAGTCTACTATCCATATAGTTTCCGAGATATTTAACTCTTGGAGACTGTGATATTGTTATTATTCAGTCTTACTTGTGGGCAATGCTCTCGCCTTAACGTGAAGTTCACTTGGATAGTACTGAAAATTAAGGATTATATTTCAAGAGAAATCTCTCAGTTCGTTCATAGTCTGTAATATCAAGTGTCCATTTTGAAACAGGCAAAGGACATTGGCTAGGTGTAGGATGAATGGTTTTCAGATAGGTGGCAGTAGTGTTGTCATGAACATACCCCACAGATGGCATTCCAATGTGCGGACAGCTTTATCAACACAGGAACTGGTTTGTCAACAAGAACAAAGAAATTATTTCAGATACTCAGTGGCGGATCCAAGAAGTGTGAATTTCATGATCTTATGAGTATTTAGTATTTATACCATTATCACAGAGGCACGCGGTAGCGTACTTGGTTTAGGCACTATACTACAAGCCGAAAGGTCGCGGGTTCGAGTCCCGATGATGTGGATATTTTCAGTTTACCTAATCCTTCCAGACGCACTATCGTCTTGGGGTCGACTCAGCCTCTAACACTGTTGAGTACCAGGAATCTTCCTGAAGAGTAAAGGGCGGCCTGCGCATAAGGCTGACAACCTTACCGCCTAAAGAAATGTGAGAGCCTCGACGTCTCACAACCCTATGGGCCTTCACGGCCTGTTACAGGAATAGCTTTACCTTTACCTTACCTTTCACCATTATCACAAGTCTTTTAGAGGATCGGTTACTTGTAATTGACATATTCCTTGTTCCTGAATTTCCCTGGGGAGTCCAGCGGATGTTGAAGGGACATGGTTGGAGTCGTTGGGGAATGTCATTACAGCGAGTCAAACAAGACTGGCTAAGAACATTTTTTAAAGTAAGCGAGAAGACAGAAAGTGGTCTAGTGGTCAGAATTCCTGGCTACAGATCCAGATGTCCGGGTTCGATTTCCGGCGATACCAGATTTTCTGCGAAGTAGTGGGTCTGGAACGGGGTCCACTCAGCCTCGTGAGGATAATTGAGGACTTATTTCAAGGAAATAGCGGCTCCGGTCTAGAAAATCGAAATTAATGGCCGTAGGGATCCGTTACGCTGACCAAGCAACATCCTCTATCCGCTAAATTTGGCACTGACTTCACCGACAAGCGGCGGTCGCTCGGTCGGTATAGTTCACTTGCGGATTAGAACCACGGAGATTGTTGTTTGTTTGAAGGCCCCGACTGAGATGGTTGAAAGATGTGGAGAATGATTTACGAGAGCTGAAAGTGAGTAGACTGAATAAGAGATACACAGTAGATGAAAGTGGGCATTTATCGTGAAGGAAGCTAGAATTCCTAGAGGACCGCAGAATCCAAGGAGTAATTAAGCAAATTGTCAATAGATCCTTTGGTGCACCGGTAGAATAATTAATCTTTCGCCTTCTGGTAAAGCGTGGATACGTGGATCCTCTAAACGCTCGCGACAATGAGCCTTAGGCGTTGTTCAATAGGATATTGTCCAGTACTCTTTTATAGTAAGGTAAAGTAAAGTAAGGTCATGTACTGTCTTCGCCCGCTTGGAAACCGGGATCGTGGGTTCGGATCTCTTTCCTGTGAGGTACGAACTGAATTCTTATATATTATTCTTATACACTGCCGGTCACAGTAGCCGAGCGGTCTAAGGCATGTACTGTCTTCGCTCGCTTGGAAACCGGGATCGTGGGTTCGAATCCCACTAAGGGCATGGATGTTTAGTTTGTGTGCCTGCGTTTTTCTGTATTTGTATACAAGTAGAGGCCTTGCGACGAGCTGATCACCCGCCCAAGGAGTCCTACCGAATGTGTAAGATCTAGAAAAACCGAAGTGAATGGAGAGGTTCATGGAGATAGGCCTAGATCCACTGGGGCTCTAGTGCCAAGGAAAAAAAAAAGGTAAAGTAAGATGAAGTACGTGTGCTTAACTAATTAAGCACTACGCCATGAAGACGTATGGGGGAGTGGATGTATAGATCCACGTATTCTTGACCTCAGCACTAGTGGAAGGTGAGTGGTCAGCTTCACGCCCCAGCCGCTATTTAGTGGTAAATAACTAAAATCAGTATTCGTGCCTTACGATGTTAATTGCAACTCACGTTAGGCCTTGTCCATCCCATTCTCCTTGCAGTATGTGCGAGGAAGTCAGTAAATATGTCACAAATGAATATAAAACGTAAAACATGTGATATTCGAACTTGGAAAAAAACATTTATTTCTCGACATATCCTCCATCAACACTGATACACTTATCCCATCGCTTTACCAGTGCGTCAAAACTCGCAGCATAGAAGTCTTTGATTCCGTCGCAGTCTTAACAGGGGGATCTGGTCGGGCATCATCTGCGACATTCAGACGTCCTTGGGAGAATTTCTCGACACAGTTGTGAACCTTTTGAAGCGACGAACACTTCCCACAGTAAACAGGAAACATTTCTTTATAAACATCCTTTGCACTGAGTCCTTTTGCCCACAAAATATGCACAACAGAACGCTGCTTTCCAGTATTACACTCCTCATGCACGGTCGCCATTTTGACTACTGAAACCAACCCCTGAACATTCTCATACGTGTCTCCTACCTAGATTGTCATGAAGCTGAACTGTGCTGCTACATAGTGATACAGATAGAAAACATATTACACCCATTAGAGCTATTTTAGTTCCATTTGTGACCGATTTAATGACTCCTCGTAACTGCAAATATGGCACTATTGACAGATCGTAATGGAAGTAGACTACTCCATAATGAGTGTCATATAAGATCATATCGATGGATGAAACGGCTCAGCATGTTAGAAATTTGGAAAAAAGAAAAACAATGCTTCACGGATGGGACACGTAGAGATGTGAATCTCGGAAACCACTGCCCATTTGGCGTGATTTTCAGTGTGATTAAAAGAAATGGAGCTTTCCCCCCTAGCACATCAAGATTATCGATTTATGGTTCCGATAAATAAAAAGATAGGTTCTATTATTTAAAATTTACCTCTTTTTTTCTTATGTAGCTAAGCGGTCTGAGTTCACATTTTTGTCCCCACTTTCAGCACTTGCTTGGGTAGATTTTGAAATATGATACTTTTAGCTGAGCTCCGGAATATTGTTTCCGTGGGCATTCTCATTTTTTGGGGCCTTTTTATGTTTGATGAGCCGCTAGAGAACTTACACTTTAGCGGATTTTTTAAACTGAAGAAATATCAAGTTTCGGACGCAGCGGGTCTGTGTAGCGGTAATGCTTTTGACTCCTATTGTGGAGGTTCTCCGTTCGACTCTCAACCAGGACACCGGCTATCCTGACTGAGGTGTTTGGTGTTTTCCTCAGTCCCTCCTGGAGAATTTCGGAATAGTACCACTATTACGCCACGGCCGCTTCCTTCCAAATCCTTTCCAATTGACCGTTTATCAGCTATGCTACCATCCGATGCTATATACGTTAGTGGCTGGTATCGTCCTAAAGTAAACCGTACAAAATATTCAAATTCCCAGTTATTTACCAAAATACATATGAAACATAATTGCAAATTTTACACAAATTGTGATTAAAATATACCGAGCAGGTAGATCTTAAAGGTAACCGCCTAGATTTGTACTCGGGAGGTGGTGTGTTCGAATCTCAGCTGGGACACTGAATGTCCTATTTGAGGTTTACCTTGGGTTTCTTCACTCCCTCCAAATAAATATTGGGATCGCACTTTAAGCCACGACGTCTTCCTTCCAGATCCTTTATAGTGTCATCCTACCATCCGATGGAGATTAGTCTAGGTACTGACAGAGTCGTTAAGTAAGCTATGAATTAGGATCAAAATAAAATGAAATTGTAAATAAGGCCTAAAATTTATGACGATGATACATTAATACAGATATTATGTTTCGGAACATTATCCATCGTCCTGTATTTGTCTAAAACACCGTCCTTCTTTTATGTAAAAACACAACGTTTCGGAGACAGGATTCTGTCTCCGTCTTCAGGTAAAACCTACTCAGTTGGGCCCAATCGATAGAGCTACAAAGAGGAACATTTCAACCACACTTACTTACCTACTCATGGAGCTGAGCCCTTCTGGAGGAGCCGCCAATTCTGCAGCTGCTCAAGAATTTCCCAGCATTTTATGGAACCCGAAGGTTCATTACCGTGTTCACAAGAGCCCTCCACTGGTCTCTATCCTGCGCTAGATCAATCCAATCAATACCATTCCATCCTGTCTCTCTAAGATCCATTTTAATATTGTCCACCCACCTAAATCTTGGTCTTCCCAGTGGTCTCCTTCCTTCTGGCTTTCTCACCAATATCCTATATGCATTCCTCGTCTCCCCCATTTGTGCTTCATGACCTGCCCACCTCATCCTCCTTGACTTGATCATTCTAATTATACTTGGAGAAGAGTACAAGTTATGGAGCTCCTCATTATGCTCCAACGAATCCTTCCAAATGTCTACACGTTTCGTTGTTTGATAACTAATGGCAAATCTGTTTAGACTAAGAAGTGTTGTAAGGCCGCGCCATAGCTCAAACGGTTAGTCGCTGGCTTCCCACCACGGCGGCCTGGGTTCGATCCCGGGTCTGGTCAAGTGGGATTTGTGGTGGACAAAGTGGTGCTGGGGCAGGTTTTCTCCGAGTACTTCGGTTTCCCCTGCCAATCTCCATTCCACAATCACCCTCACCTATCATCTGGGGCTGGTACAATAAGCCAGAAGTGGCCGCAGTACAAGGGACTAAGATCCATCCCATTAGCAAAAAAAAAAAAAAGAAGTGTTCTAAATAGTGATGGCTGGAGAAGAAAATGTCAGGGTACTCCCTTAAATCCGCCACTTGACCTCCTCCGGCATAATGCCCCGTACTGTTAACTCACTTTATCCGTTCTGAACAATGATCTTACTTTGTGCCATGTGACCCAACACAATGGCAGCGAAATATTGCTGATAAGACGGAGAGACGTCGGGATTGTTCCAATAAAATCAGAAACGAAGCAAACACAAGCTCGATTATGCTTTTGCAGCTGTCATTACGGTTTATATGATTTGTTTAACGACACTGTCAGCATCTCAGACTGTATTAAACATCGAATGTTATTGGATGATTGCTGAATGTCTAATTGGGAATGATTTGGAAGGAAACGGTTGTGGCCTAGTCCAGGTAATATCCGGAAACTATCCCGCCGTTTTATATGATGGGACTGAGAACTACCACTGAAAGCCTCAGTCAGGATAGTTGGAGTCCCAGCCGAGATTCAAACCGAGCACCTCTCGAATACAAACGTTGAGAGTTCTGCTCGGCGCAGCTGGCATTATAATACGGCTTTTATTCAACAAAAGACGAATGCTATCCGAACATGTGACCTAGCTTTACTTTTCCACACAGCGTGTCTTGATAGCGCAAGTCAATATTAGTTTAAGTTCATGAATCTGAGGCTTGTACAGACAGGCTCTCTACCAGATGTCAAATTAGAAACATCCTCGCCCTGTTCGCAACGGGCATCATCGGGTGCATGGAAAGTTAAGTTCCTTTCTGTTTTATTTACTCGTTGTTTATTTATGATCAAGTCAAGGAGGATGAGATGGGCAGGGCATGTAGCACGAATGGAGGAGAAGAGGAATGCATATAGGATACTGGTGGAAAAACCAGAAGGAAAGAAACCACTGAGAAGACCAAGACGTAGGTGGGTGGACAATATTAAAATTGATCTTAGATAGGATGGAATGGTATGGATTGGATTGATCTGGCTCAGGATAGGGACCATTGGAGGGCTCTTATGAACACGGTAATGAACCTTCTGGTTCCGTAAAATGCTGGGAAGATCTTGAGTAACTGTGCATTTGGCGGCTTCTCGAGAAGGGCTCAGCTCCGTGAGTGAGTGAGTGAATGAGGTTTATTTAACGGGGCTCTCAGTAGTCCGGACTTTATAGCATCATGTGGATTGATGATTAGTCACTAATGAATTGGAAAAATGCGGAAGTTAGCGATCGCGACCCAATTTGAACTATTCTTCCGGCAGTTACAGTGGCCAAGTTTTCAACCGGATGCCTCCCGAATAAAAAGAACAAAACAAACTCCGTGGCTTGAATCCGCAAGGGAAATATACCGACCGAGCGACCGCCGCTTGTCGGCGAATGTAGTGCCAACTTTAGCGGATAGAGGGTGTCGCGTGGTCAGCGCCACGATTACCCACGGCCTTTAATTTCGGTTTTCTAGACCGAATATAAGTCTGAAATTATACCTCTTGAGCTAACTTGCTCGGTCCATTTTCTAAATTATCATTCTCATTATCGGGGTTTAATTCCTAGCAAGACCACAGAAATATTTCTCCTACACCGCGTTCAGATGTCCAACCAATTCCTCAAAACGAATCTGTTCCATGGTGTTAGCCAATCGTATTTCTTTCCGCGAGTCCGCGCCGCAGTTACTTAGTCGCCAGATAAACTGAACTCTACCTCAAAGGCGACAGGAGTGGTGGTTGTATGCTCCGAAGAGCTGTTTTGCTCTCTGAAACAAAAACACACAGTATCTGCGGTAATTCAGCTAACAGTACTGAACAAAGGAGCTCTGGGTTAATGTTTGTGTTAAGTAGATACCTACCATATTGTACCAGATTGCTTTACGTAACGAGAGGCACCAAGTCCAGGGCTCAAGAAAACTGATGCTGACAGTACGCAAGTTACGGCTGGAATAGCAATTTGTACATTTTAACTTTGCTCCTCCCGCCCGTCAGTCTGTACGTCTGTATGTGTATCGCCCTCTCGTTGTCGCCGCGGTAACGTATTTTTGGAGCCGTTGCCTATCATTTACTGTACGATCCGTGTCGTATCAAGGAAAGTAGGCTAATAGTTCTTCCCAGAACTTCTTGTTTAATTATATAGCATATGTTGTCGTCCCGGTTCTTAATGGATCTGTCTCCAATTTTTATTGCTTTTTAGGGGACAAATTTATTGATTCCTCAGGATATAAGGACGGTATGCCCATGACTGAATTCAATAAAATCATAATAGGAATTAGAAGAAAAAGTCCCCATTGTTCAGTCTCCTATGTTCAACCATTCTGCGTTTCAAACTTTTTATCTTTATTTTCGCCGTTTCACAAATGTGGAGACAGAACCATTAAAGACACAGGGCGACGACACACACACACACACACACACACACACACATACGAAATCCGGGTGTGGAGATCTGGAAATGTTTATGTAGGAAGGCGCCCACTGCAAAACCAATGAAGAGATGAAGAGATTTGCAGATATTATTAAATTTATTGTTTACAATATTATATTTAAGCATCCTGTTGCACTCTACACGATAAATGATACAAACTCCGTCCCAAGTGCAAACAATATATATTATATGTCTTTGATCTTGCTCTCTTCTACACTACATGTTTCGGCCTCTAACGGCCATCATCAGGTGTATACTCTTACGTTGCTGCCAAACTGAACCCAGTCTAAAATTTAACATTTAAAAAACACATTGTTATTTTCTTCGTTATTATCAACATCTACCTCGTTGATATCTGTCTGGTATGTAGATTGTTTTGCACACGTCAATTTTGATTTTCCTGTAGTAGCACTATAAAATCTTTAGTTATAATTTTAAAATCCTTTAAAATTTTCTCTAAATTTTAAATTTAAAATTTAAAATTGTTAGGGTTACTCGCCCTATGTCTAAAGTGCTGCAGCGGCTAGTTCTTGTTTCCACACTGTACAGGTGTTATTCTGTGTAGTCTTCCTGTGTGCGTGCCGCTGCTTGTCTTTACTACGTGTGCTGTCTAATTGTTGCTATTGTTGTTATTGTTGCTAAGGTGGACGGAAGTGGTCCAGAACTGTGTTCATTGGCGTGCCCTGCTACTGGTGGTGTGCACCTGTACGTATTGCCAAAGAGGTAGCTGTAATCCCTCTGAGTAAGAACAATTCTGTTTCCACAGATTGCGGTGCTTGCCCTTTGTTGCTGACGCCGTGTGTACAATCGAAAGAAAAACTTAGTTTCATACATACAATATCTCGTATCACAAATGCAGGCGTAACCGTTTACGGAAACTGGTGTCCGCAGGTCGTGTCCGCCCCGGAACTATCTACTTCCTCTCAGGAAACAAGGGTAAACAAAAACAAAAATGAAAACACAAACAACGAAACGGTTTCAGTTTTAGGGTCGCCCGAATTTCAGTTATCTATCACGTCAGTGAAGTGTGTTACTTCTGCCGCCTGTATCTCTGAGCAAGAGAGAAGAATGGTTGCCTCACAAGTTGTTTAACAATGCTGTTTTAACTGCACATGTCATAAGATGGCTTGGTTATTATGTAGGTTGAACTGGGAGTCAAAGTCAAAGAGTTACTTTACGACTGGCGGTTTACCGCCAATCAGTTCGTTTTGGCGCCAAGTCCCTTGAAACTTATGACCAGAGATTTTATTTTCAACGGAACCCTTGCGGTCATAGTCTTATGTAACATCCTCTCTGACCAGATGATGGGTTTGTCTCTGATGAATATGCTTGGCCTTTCGTCAAGTGTGCGTACCGCACGTGTGGCATGTTACTGAAAATTCTTCATCGTGCACTGTATACAAGTTCTCTGTCAGTACAGGCCTTGCAAAGCTGATCATGTCTATCTTACTTATCTTTGAACTTTGAGAGGAGAACAGGGCCGGATTTATAGTCGTCGGGACCGCGGGGCAATGAAAATGTGAGGACCCTATCAGTGACAATAAATTTACGTTATTACAATTTCTCTCTATGCTTACTTACTTGGGCCACGCCGTAGCTCAAGCGGTTAGTCGCTGTCTTCCCACCGCGGCGGCCCGGGTTCGATCCCGGGTCTGGTCAAGTAGGATTTGTGGTGGACAAAGTGGCGCTGGGGCAGGTTTTCTCCGAGTACTTCTGTTTCCCCTGCCAATCTTCATTCCACCAATTGCTCCACAATCACCCTCACCTGTCATCTGGGGCTGGTACAATAGGCCAGAAGTGGCCGCAGTACAAGGGACTTAGTCCGACCCCTCTAGCAATAAAAAATACTTACTTATGGAGCTGAGCTCTTCTTGAAGAAAAGCCAAATCTGCAGCTACTCAAGAATTTCTGAGCATTTTATGGAACCCGAAGGTCCATTCCCATGTTCACAAGAAGCCTCCACTGGCCCCTATCCTGATCCAGATCAATCCAATCCATAGCATCAGATCATATCTCTCTAAGATCCGTTTTAATGTTGTCCACCCACCTACGCCTTGGTCTTCCCAGTGGTCTCTTTCCTTCTGGCTTTCCAACCAATATCCTATATGCATTCCTTTTCTCCCCATTCGTGCCACATGCCCTGCCCACCTCATCCTCCTTGACTTGATCATTCTAATTATCTCTTAATGCTTATAGTAACTAAAAATACAAACAATTTTGACGATGTTTTGAGAAGCAAATTTTCCAATAAAATTAATGGATTCTGTTTCCGTTTTGTGGAGCCCGTGGGGGCAACCGCTCCGGCCACATTCTGGTCTATTTCGAGACACTGTTAAGCATTTGTACGGAGTAGGTACTCTCGACCGAGACTGGAACCTCCTGAATACAATCTGAGCTGAGTAGCTGGCTGTGAAAAATGGTGACCCTGGGTAATCTTAACCTGGGGCTGTGACCCACTAACTGTGAACCCTTTCATGTTGTATGCAGACCTCTGATTCATACCCAGACTATTTATTTAGCCGAACATCATAACTTAATCCACAAAGAAATCCCTTCTTGAAAATCTGATAGTGTCTCAGTTTGTCAAGAAATTCTCCAGTTTTTATGACAATGAATATCCACTACGGTGAGTTCTGGATCCCTTAGCCGGTTAAATCAAGTCTACGATATCACATCATGTTTGCTTAAGATTCATTTTGTTATAATCCACAGTCTATTGTTAGCTATCCCAAATGATTTCTTTCCTTCAGCCTTCTCGATGAAAATGTGTTCACCTTTCGTCGCCCGGTTAGGTTTCGGTCATCTCACCTTCCTTGATTTGATGAACCTGACAATAATTTGTGAAGAGCACAGATTACGAAAGTCCTTTTGTTTTGTCCTTGGCACTACAGCCCCAGTGTGCCTAGGCCTACCTCCATGAACTTCTCCGTTCACTTCGGTTTTTCTAGATCTTACACATTCGGTAGGACTCATTGGGCGGGTGATCAGCTCGTCGCAAGGCCTCTACCTGTACACAAACACAGAAAAACACACACACAAACTAAACATCCATGTTCTGAGTGGGATTCAAACCCACGATCCCGGTTTCCAAGCGAGCGAAGACAGTACATGCCTTAGACCGCTCGGCTATCGTGACCGGCAGTGTATGAGAATAATATATAAGAATCCAGTTCGTACCTCACAGGAAACAGATCCGAACCCATGATCCCGGTTTCCGAGCGAGCGAAGACAGTACATGTCTTAGACCGCTCGGCTACCGCGACCGGCTACGAAACTAAATATGCAATTTTCACCTTCTTATTATTTTTCCGTCTCTTAGGTCCAAGCGTTCTTCTGTATGCTTTGTGTAGTAAAGTCCCATCTTGGGGTTCTTATACAACAGATTAAACTTCATGTGGGAAAGTTGCCATAGAATGTAGATAAGTTTGTAATCGTTTCCTTATATTACCTCCGCCACACATGTACACGAAGTGGGAGCGCTTTTAGGCCTGAAGAGATATGGAGTCCTCGAAATATGTTGTATCGCCAGTCCTGGGTTTGACAACCTGCTACAATAAAGTTCGCTTACGAATGGTTGATTCATTTCCACCTTCTCGATATAGGGCATCATCGTATTGCAGAGTCTTCGTTTAGTATCTTATTTAATAAAAAAGAAACCTGGATTTTAATTGAAACACTTTTTCTTGTTTTTATCCTAGAAAAAGGCCGCGCCATAACTCAGGCGGTTAGTCGCTGGCTTCGAACAGCAGCGGCCCGAGTTCGAGCTCGGGTCTTGTCAAGTGGAATTTGTGGTGGACAAAGCGGCGCTGGGGCAGGTTTTCTTCGAGTACTTCGGTTTCCCCTGCCAATCTTCATTCCACCAATTGCTCCACAATCACCCTCATCTATCATCTGGGCTGGTACAATAGGCCCGTAGTGGCCGCAGTACCAAGTGGACTCAGTCTCACCCCATTAAGAATAATCTTGGACAACCAGGTTTCGCAGCTCATTTTAAATAACCTACGAAAACGTCATTAAACACCGGAGCAGACTTTCCGTGGCTGAGGATTTTATGCACCATTTTCTGGTTTGATGGAACGTGTTCTTATTACAAAGCGCACATTGTCACGGCAACAGGTCATGGCCGTACGATCGTGTGAGAACAAGATTCGATTTTCTCCAGATGACCCGCGAACCGGTGCTTGGTCGTTATGAACGTCTTCCGGAATGGCTATTGTCTCGTCTTATTGTAAGACCAAATTAAGTTCTTGGATGTAATTTACAGGACGTAGAACCAACCTTCGCTGTCGAGTCGCTACTGTTCCTCCATCATAATCACGAGATCACGGCTTAAAATCTCGGCCCGGAGATGAAAGTCAGGATAGTACGTCAGATTACCCCACTTGCATATACTAGATACTCTTCATATACTAGCCACTGTGCATATATAGCCACTCTGCATATGCTCGCCACTATGTATAAACTAGCAACTGCATATATACTCGCCACTATGCATATACCAGCCACCCTGCACATGCAGCACATTATTGAAAATTCTTCCTCTTGCACTATATACAAGTCTTCTGTCAGTACAGGCTTTGCAAAACAGATCATGCCAGTCTTACGTATTTTATGCTACAACGGCAGCTTAGTCACGTGAACGGTCATAAGCTTGACCGCGGCTCGGACCACATAGAAAATACCTTCCTCTAATATTGCAGACACGTATTACCATGCAAATGCCTAGCAAAGAGTCTCGGCGTGGACCTACAGGAAACAGTTGCCCATCTCGGCGTGTTCACAGCTCTGTTGCCTGGCAGTAGGTATACACGTTACAGTAATTTTGGATTCGCCAGTGTGCGTCACAGTAGTTCAAGAAACCAAGCTCTTATCCGTAGCAGGCATTGTCTTATTTACGTACAACAAACAGAGGAATGTTCGCACGGTAACGTTCACCTTGCACATTCCTTGCGAGGTTCAAACATCCTAATTCCATTGCACGTACATTGCCTTCAGCCGCCGGATAAAATCGGTGCTTAATGAGTGTGGTACTTGGCATGTTAAGAACATGTCCACTGCTGTCACAGTGGCCGCGCCGTCTGAGTCGTGGAATACCTTCGCCCGCTAGAACGCTGGGATCGTCGGTTCGAATCCCACTCGAGGTATGGATGTCTGTCTGTGCTTCTTCTGTGTTTGTGTTGTCCTGTGTAGGTAGCATCCTTGCTACGGACTGATCCCCCGTCCGAGGAGTACCACCAACTGTCCGTATTTTCCGTAGCTCGAGATTAATTCTGATCGGAACAGGCCAGACTAGAGTAAAACTATAATAATAATAATAATAATAATAATAATAATAATAATAATATCTCACGTAATGAAAGTGGCTGTACAGTAAAATATTTTTTAAAAAAGACGAAAGATACTCGCTCGAACACTGTGATCATGGGTTCGAACCCCACTCGAGGATATATGTATGTCCGCGTTCCTTCTCTGTTTGTGTTCCCCTATGTATGTAGAGGTCTTGCAACATGCTGATCCCCCGTGCATGGAGTCATACCAGTTGTCTCTTAAATCCATAGTATCAGATTAAACCTGAATGGAAACATTCTAGAGGGCCTAATCCGTCAATAATAATAATAATACTGTCACGTCTGTTAATGATATAGACGGAGTTTGGATTGGATTTATTGGCATTTCTATTACATTCACTTTTAATTACAATAATCTATACCAGCTCACAAGCAATGACTGCCTAAGACTCGCTCCATTCCTTACTGGACTACGAGTGTCTTCTCTTCTGTCACTGACTTGGTCCTGATTTACGAGTCGGTCACTTCTTCAGCTTCCGTTGTCCGCTTGTTGATACTCCACAGCTGAACCCTCAACTCATATACCGAACTGGACTACTGAACTGCCTTTGAATTGTCTTACGACCGAATCCGAATCAATTACGTGTCCTCCTTTATAACTTTGGCACGAACCGAATAGAGAACACCACCTCAGTTCCTGTGTTATTGTACTCATTCTTTGCTGCGGAAACGTGTGTTAATTTCGTAGCAACTATCTGGTTTCCAAGTATTTACAACTCTCCATTTTCGTATCCATGGAAAACATGTCCCGTAACCAGTTGGTTTCCAAGAATCAATCTCTCTGTGGCAACGTACTTGCCAATTCGATTTCTAGAAACGGCTCATATGTCACAACAACACAACAGTTCATTTCGTGTTTATTTACGTGCAAACTTAACAGAACAGAGACCGGTTACAAAGTTAGCACGAGTACATAGAAATACACAAAATAATTCAAGAACAGGAGGCAGAATAATAATAATAATAATAATAACAATAACAATAATGCGACAGATATAGTATATCTGCTCCTTATAACAAAATGTGTGTGATAGGCCTAAAATAAGCCTATTACAAAGCATGTGATGTAAAGTCTGTAACCGACTTTATGACGAAGCTGTTTTATCTATTTGTTCTTTCATTTAGAGAGTCAGACGAAGTGTGTGGTAATGATTGTTACTGTACAGTAGTGGCGAAATTAATTTGACAATTAACTAGCATACAGCAGTTCCCAATTTTGACCTCCCAGTTTTCATGCCAGTGCTTGGTTACTTTTGTGTATGCCTGTAACTTATTTACATTTCACAAACATTTTCAAGAGGTTTAGGGCCAACATCTTCAAGCGATGTCAGAGCAGCGCTACTTAAAATTACCTTAAGGAAGATATTACAGCAGAGCCTCAAGAAGAAGGTAAATATTTGGCTCCTCCGTGTGGTCTGTACAAGCAAAGAAATCATGGTTTATATCCACAAGATGTGACTGTACTTGGTATATCATTATGACAACAATTTATGGGAAAACACTGTCTGGCGTAGGAAAGTTTAAGTTTAAGTTTTGGTTCACTTCCAGTTAAATGCCATCACCTGACATTCTGCGAACCGATGGATTCGAAATTAGCTTGCATAGAGTCTCCCCGGCTATCGTTCGTGGTTCCTATGTATACAAGACACAGTGAGTGTATACGAAAAAGCAAACATGTTCAGCCATTCACCTTCAGCGTCTCTTGTAGCTTACTTACTTACTTACTTACTTACTTACTTACTTAGGGCCGCGCCATAGCTCAAGCGGTTAGTCGCTGGCTTCCCACTGCGGCGGCCCGGGTTCGATCCCTGGTCTGGACAAGTGAAATTTGTGGTGGACAAAGTGGCGCTGGGGCAGGTTTTCTCCGAGTACTTCGGTTTCCCCTGCCAATCTTCATTCCACCAATTGCTTCACAGTCACCCTCGCCTATCATCTGAGGCTGGTACAATAGGGCAGTAGTGGCCGCAGTACAAGGGACTTAGTCCCACCCCACTAGCAATAAAAAATACTTACTTACTTACTTATGGAGCTGTGCCCTTCTTCAGGAGCGGCAAATTCTGCAGCTGCCCAAGAATTTCCCAGCATTTTATGGAACCCGAAGGTTCATTACCGTGTTCACAAGAGCCCTCCACTGGTCCCTATCCTGATCCAGATCAGTCCAATCCATACCATCCCATCCTATCTCTCTAAGATCCATTTTAATATTGTCCACCCACCTACGCTTTGGTCTTCCCAGTGGTCTCTTTCCTTCTGGATTTCCCACCAATATTCTATATGCATTCTTCTTCTCCTCGCCCATTCTTGCTACATGCCCTGCCCACCTCACCCCTTGACTTGATCATTCTAATAATACTTGGAGAAGGGTACAAGTTATGAAGCTTCTCATTATGCAGTTTTCTCCAACCTCCTGTCACTACATCCCTCTTCGGTCCAAATATTCTCCTCAACACCCTGTTCTCAAATACCCTCAGTTTATGTTCCTCCCTTAATGCCAGAGACCAAGTTTCACACCTATACAGAACCACAGGCAAAATGTCTCCTTTAGCTACGCACATTAAAACAAATCACCAAATTCTGTCAGCATTCTTATAGTAAAATATAAGTATGATCTTTTCGTGAGAAGGAAACTCTCGGACTTCTCTTCTGGTTTGAGCGTGAGGAGAAGTGATGAGAGTAGGGAAAGCAGAAGTGGGGCCGTTCTTTCACTTGTCTTGCGGAAGAGGAGGGAGACGCCCTATAACTTAGGCCCAGTTATACAGTTGTACAATATACGTACTGCACATCCTGCGTACAGTGTTTACCTCAGCTCACTGTACCCAAGCAGCCTGTTCTGCTGAAAACGGTCGGGTCTGACAGCACAGACGGTATGTAAGTAACGGCTGCAGACTGCAAGGAAAGGTCATGCTCCTTTTCTAGTGCAAGTATCACCGCCTTCAAATACACACGAAAAATTATAAAGGAAAGCAAATTTTTTCACGTCACTTCCAACAAGAACAAGGCGGAACTAGCCGTCACGTAACTTTCGCCGTTAGCAAGCAGGGTGGAGGGGTTAGCGTGCATGCATTTCTTAAATTATCTGCAACGGACAGCAAATGATATTGAAACCCGCTACCGCGAACTTGTGCATTTTGAATACCACAGCGAAAATACAGGCAAAGCTATCCCTGTGACAGGCCGTGGAGGCCCATAAAGTTACGAGACACAGAGGCTCCCACATTTTCTCTAGACAGTCGGCTTATAGTTGTCAGCCTTACGGCCGGCCGCCCTTTACCCCCACGAAGATTCCTGATAACTCATTTCTGTTAGAGGCTAAGTCGACCCCAGGGCCATAGTGCGGTTGGAAGGATTAGGTCAATTGAAAAATCCAGTGACCTCATCGGGAATCAAACCCGCGAACTTCCGGCTTGTAGCTCCGCCTTGTGTCGAGAACAAGAAAAGTGGAGCTATTCCACCCCCATCCCCCATATGTCTTCATGGCGTAGTGCTTACCTAATTATGCACATGGACGACTTTACATCAAAAGTACGTATGAAGCGAGCAAGATACTGGATGGATCAAGGAGCACAGTTAAGCAGAACGAGATGCAGTAGTTAGTTATCACGAAGTAGAAATGCCAGAGTTCCGTGGTTATCAAAATCAACACCGGAAAACCTTCCAAGATATGTAAAATCAACAGGATGACTCATAGACCTATATATCATCCGACATTTGTAACATGATGCAAAATTATGAGACCGGAGGTGTTTACTGGATTTCGTGTGTGTGTATCGTGCCGTATCAGAAGGAAAACGTTTATTAGTAATGTTTATGTGTTTAGTTTATGTTACAATCTGCAATAATTAATTTGTTTCTGGTCGGTATTTTACGTCTCCGTTATTTTTAAGTGTATGCAAATTTGCTTTCGAAAATGGCGGGCCTGGGCAAGTATGGGCTTGACCCCCCAACCCCATCTTTCCTTCTTAAAATGTAAACTACCTTACAGTCTGATATCAGTATAAAATTAGTTTATGTTAACAGAAGTGAAACGGCTAGGAAAAATTAAAATCATATAATATAAAATTTTTCTTGGTTTAAAATTATCTTTCAAATTATAGTAATTGCTTAACATTTTATACGTTCTAAGCAGAGGAATGAAATGTCAAACGCACAGACGCAAACAAATCCACAACTGTATTCTTGAGATATTCAGAAATACACGGTCTGGGAAATTCCCACGGTGCCGAAGCCCGTTCGGCGGGGACCCATAAAATGAGGTAGCAATCGACGGCTGCTAACTATGCCCACTGGACAACCCGGCTCTGATGTATGTAATGCATCTTATTTCTCCTTTTTGTGCCTTCTCTGTAATTGACTTGATAGCTTCAGAACTAGATGGAGGCGACTGGTATGTTCCACTCCGCGACCGCTTTATGCAGGGATGGGTCTCCATGTACTGATTGGCTGGGAGGCTATGAGTGGTCCCCAGGGTTCTTCTGGATACGGCAGTGAACAAAAAGTCTCTCTATTTACCGGAAATCGCACCCCAATTCTCAGATCATCCAGCCCTTATCCTAGCCTGTATACTGACTGAACCACACCAGTTCTGTCATCGTCGTCTTCATCATCATCATCATCATCATCATCACCACCACCACCACCACCGCCGCCGCCGTTATCATCATCATCGTCGCCGCCGCCACCACCGTTATTATCATCATCGTCGTCGTCGCCACCACCATCACCACCCCCGTTATCATCATCATCGTTGTCGTCGCCGCCGCTGTTATCATCATCATCATCATCTTCTTCTTCCTCTTCCATCACTTGGATTTTTTTGCTGCTTCTCCCCTCGAAGCAGCGGTGAACCCCACCCCTCAGGCTTCACGAATGTAGTACTGTATTTTCCTCTTTCCTTCTTATGTGGGATGTTCTCAGTACAGCTGCTCTTTTTGTAAAGAAGCTATTGAACATTTTCCTCGTATTGCTTTAGTTACGTATCGTGTGGGCCCAACGACTGCCACCGGTACGACAAAGCATTTCATAATTCACATACGCTGCAGCTGCTGATGATCTTTGTAGGGACACAAAACTCTTCCGTCTCTTAAATATATTTGATAACATGTACCCCTAATTATTAGTCATTGAAGTATTCCTTTGCCCAGTATTAATGTATGATACATATATTTTTCTCTTATTGTATGGTGGCAGTCAAGATGACACCAATTAGATCGTTATTGTCTAAATTGTAGATGTTCTGTCTTAGTTTGTGTCCACATGTTTGTTTTGTTTGTCCTCTTCCTCAGGATTATATTAACATTGGCCTTTAGGCCGTTAAAATTGAATTATTATTATTATTATTATTGTTTTTTAATTATTTTTAATTAATTTTATAAACTCATGCTAACCTTTTAATTGGTCTCTGTGCTGTTAAGTTGTACGTAAATAAACATGTATTGAATTAGGATGGGTTATTGGGTTATTATTATTATTATTATTATTATTATTATTATTATTATTATTATTATTATTAACTTCTATGTGTGTATGTGTGTGTATTGTCCTTTCTCACCACATAATGGAATAACCATTCGAAATGTACTTATTTTATTTTTCTCACCTATTAATGCTAATTTTAATTTTTCTTGGAATTATTATTAATTTAATGCCATTATATAGACTGTCTTATTTGTATTTTGTTTTTTAGTTATATCTGTATTTCTATGTACTCGTGCCAACTTTGTTATTGACCTCTGTGCTGTTAAGTTTGCACGTAAATAAACACGAACTGAATTGAATTATCATCATCATCATCATCATCATCATCATCATCATCATCATCATCATCATCATCATATCATCATCATCATCATCATATCATCATCATCATCAGCTTTACTAGTATGTCTTCTAATTATATGTGAACGCAGCTGTAGTTAAAACTCGTTCTTTCTCCGAATTGTGGGGACAGTTAACCGAAACTTCGGCCTAATTTCCGGAACACAACGGTCGCCTCTGCTGGCCAAACAGCGGCATGCTTCGGCGGGTCCCGAGGGGTGGCAGCCAGCCGTGGGAATACCGGAAGCCAATGAATCAGACATTTTAAACAAAGGAAATACATTTTTTTTTTTCCATGCAGCATATCATATTCTATGTCGTTGAAGGGGAAACAGCGTCGGTATTATGGCAGTCTGATTCCGGTCACGTCACGTGATCATCCCTCGACACATTGGGGTAGGGCAGTAGTGTTCAGAGCCCCTATAAACGTTAAACTTTGTTGTGTCGTGAATCGCATGTGCCCTACCACCAACCACCGTTCGATCAGGCTATAAGGCTTCTGATTCGTATTCGGGAGGTGGCCGGTTCAAATCTCGGCTGGAATGATTACCCTGATTGATGATTTTCGTGGTATTTCTCAGTTTCATCAGGCGAATTTCAGAATAATGTCAGGTGTATGGAGTGACTGTAGACTGGGTTTGGATTGGTAGTTGGATTTATTGAACCCTTATACAACCGTTGCTACACTCTAAAGTTCACTATTACACATACACTAGTGTCCTGAGTCTGTTACACTCTCCACTAGCCGTTGCTTGATACCTGTTTCCAACGGCGGATGTTCCTTTTTCCGGGGGTTTCCGAGCTATGCCCTGCGTCAGCTAACAGCTTCATACAGTAGCAGCTCACAACGACTGAACTGCAGCAGTCGTCTGACTAACTCATTAACTCCTCAATAACTCCTTAGTGTCTCACTTATAACATCTCGGCACGGACCACACAGGAAACATCGTTCCTCTCTTTCCGTTTACGAACCATTGCCTAGTAACAGCCGTTATCTAGTTTAGTGATCGTTGCCTAGCAACGGTTCTGCATGTCACAATATTTCAAATTAATCCGTGGCAGCTTCCTTCTACTTTCTTTTCAATTAATTATTCACTGATAATCCTATAATTCGACGTAATATAGTCTGAGTTACTGACAGCATCGTTAAACAGATAAAAAATAAAATAATTAGATAAATGCTATAAGTGAAAACTCTTAATTATTCAGAGTTTATGATCGAGATTTGTGCCGAGCTGTTGCTATGACGACGATAACTTTGAACAGTTGCAGCAAAGCACATGAAACCTAGCAGGTGGTAAGTTTAGCGTGTGTGTGTTCAAAATTACAACATGGTAACAGTACTAAACTTAGAGGCTGCAACTAACGAGTTCCAGGTAGCTGGAACATCTAGGCCTTTTGCTGGGAATTCTGCACAGAAATTAACCAGTGTTCAATGTATGTACGAGGGAGAGTCGGTAAATAGGTAAAAAATAGAAGTAAAACAGCTGTAATGAGCGTAATAGGTTTTCTATCTGTGTCACTATATGGCAACACAGTCCACCTTCTTGACAGTCTAGGTAACAGACGCGCATGAGCATGTTCAGAGGCTGGCTTCAGTAGTCAAAATGGCGACCGTGCTTGAGGAGTGTACGACTGAAGAGCAGCGTTCTTTCATACGTATTTTTGTGCTCAGAAGGACTCAATGCAAAAGACATTCATAAATAAATGTTTCCTGTTTACAGTGGGAAGTGTTTGTCGCGTCAAGTGGTTCATATCTGTGTCGAGAAATTATCTCAAGAACTTTCGAAAGTCACAGATGACGCCCACCCAAGTCGCCCTGTAATGGCCGCGCTACAGCTCAAGCGGTTAATCGCTGGCTTCCCACCGCGGCGGCCCGGGCTCGATCCCGGGTCTGGTCAAATGGGATTTGTGGTGGACAAAGTGGCGCTTGGGCAGGTTTTCTCCGAGTACTTCGGTTTCCACTGCCAACCTTCATTCTACCAATTGCTCCACAATCACCCTCACCTATCATCTGGGGCTGGTACAATAGGCCAGAAGTGGCCGCAGTACAAGGGACTTAGTCCCACCCCACTAACAATAATAATAATAATTCGCCCTTTTGAGATTGCAGCAGAAGCTTCTATGAAGTGGGTGGAAGAGTTGACTCAAGCTGACAGGGGTATAACGAGACAGTGTAACAACTGCACTAGGGTGTTCTATACAGCATAATGCATAATCGTTTGAAGTTTCGGAAAATATTCGCATGGTAGGTGCCCAGAGAACTGAAGGATCGAGAGAAGAATGAACCGATTTCTTACGGTATGCAGGTGAAGAAGATATGCTTAACAGGATTGTTACAGGGGACGAATCATGGGTACATCACTACCATCTCGAATCAAAGCTTGCATTGCAATGGAAATATCGGGCTTCCCTTTCAGCTGAAGAGCTCGGATTTTCAAGTTACGCCATCAATTGGGAAGGTTATGCTTACCGTATTTTGGAATTCTCAGGGAGTGCTGAAGACGTGAATTCTGCGTCGTACTGTTAAGTTCTAAGCTTCGGGATCAGAAAACGTCTAGGCAAACTGGCAAGAGGGGAACTGATTCTTCATGACAATGCCAGACCCCATACAGCCCAAGCAATCCAGGAGGGAAATCAAGAACTATTCGCTTAGTGGGGGTGGAGTCCAACTGGGTCCACTCGGCACGGCGGCCACTGATTGGCCTATTGTAGCCTGTACCGGGTGAGTATAATGATGGAAAATTTGGTGGAATGAAGATTGGCAGGGGAACCGAAGTACTCGGAGAAAACCCGCCCCAGTGCCACTTTGTACACCACAAATCCCACTTGACCTGACCCGGGATCGAACCCGGGCCGCCGCTTTGGGAAGCCAGCGACTAACCGCTTGAGCTATGGCGTGGCCAATTCAAGAACTACAGCGGGAACTTCTTGAAAATCGGCTTTACAGCCCGGACTTGGCCCCTAGTGACTTCCATCTGTTTGGTCCGCTAGAATCCACGTTGGTGACAAAAGTTTCGCTGATGACGAAGAGGTTGAAACGGAGGTGTGGAAGTGGCTGGGACAATAGTCAAAATGTTTCTATGCTGCGGGTTTCGACGACAAGCGTATCAGTGTTGGTGGAGGATATGTCCCAGTTTCGAATATCACATGCTTTACGCTTTATATATATTTGTGACTAATTTACTGACTCAGTCTCTTATTAATTTATATTTCTTATTTGTCTCGTCGCATAAACTGAAGCATTAAGACGAAAGTGAATCCCGTAATTTCTTTCTGGAACTTTTTGTTCACTTAACCATCACTGTGGGGCTACCCAGTCTCGTTTTCAACTGGTATCAGTTGTTAATTTGCAGGGAGGGGTTAAAAAGACTGGAGCGTGAAGCCTTTCACTTGCCTCCATCCTGTACCGAGGTTAAGAATCTTTCCTCAGTACCTCTATACCCCTTCCTGGTGTGTCAGTTTGACACGTACAGAGCTTAACCTTGAATGGGGGCCCGTACCTTTACTAAGTAACTGTACCCTTTACACTCGTATATCTCAATATGCACCTTTTCTGCAGCACTCAGGAACTGTTAATGCGTGTTCACCATTTAAAGCCTCCAGCTAATTTGACAGCTATGAATTCTGATTGTTTCTATAAGTTCGTGTAGGTAGGTTTCAAGTTAATTCCCCTTTGTTTTTTCTTTATAAGTCACCGACTCAACATTGATAAATTAAAATCAGTCCTTGGCATCTTAATCACAATACCTGTTATTAAAATAAAATGAGTAGCCAAGCTATACTAGAAGAAATTGTCACTGCAAAGGTGACAACCTTTTTTGTCTTCTCCATTTGAGGGGTAGACGTTCTTGGTTTCTTGGTGGGGGTGCTGGTGCTTTTTTTTATTTCATATATTTTTTCTTAATGCTAGTGGGGTGAGACTAAGTCCCTTGTACTGCGGCTACTTCTGGCCTATTGTACCAGCCCCAGATGATAGGTGAGGGTGATTGTGGAGCAATTGGTGGAATGAAGATTGGTAGGGGAAACCGAAGTACTCGAAGAAAACCTGCCCAAGCGCCACTTTGTCCACCACAAATCCCACTTTACCAGACCTCGGTATCGAACCCGGGCCGCTGCAGTGGGAAGCCAGCGACTAACCGCTTGAGCAATGGGGTGGCCTATTTCATATCTTACTCAAAGACTAAGGTATGTAGGCATTTCGTGTGGTTCAGGAAGAAAATACCATATTTAAAATCCTTCCTATTATTCTCGGATTAGGTATGAGTGCTGAATCAATAAAATGAGTTTTGGACTAGACAGTCTGGATTCCATTCCCGATAAGCAAGCACCACATGCAGGAGGGCTCTTAGGAGTACTTCATCTTCTCCAGTCGGTTGTGAAGGTCCGTGGAGTACAGAGACCAGGCACTGTAATGAATAAGTCATTGTCTCAGACCACTGGACAATCAATAAGAAATAGTGAAATCGGCGTTTTAATCAGGCATAACAATTACCTCTGAGCAAGGATCAATCAACAGGAAGAAAAACTTGGGACGACTAAAAAGGGGTGGAATATTGAGCCTGAAGAGACCATGGGACTAGACCACGAAGATAATGGTGATAAGGTAAAGGTAAAGCTATCCTATAACAGGCCGTGGAGGCCCATAGGGTTGTGAGACGTCGAGGCTCCCACATTTTCTAGACCAGGCATGTCAAACTCAACTTGTGCAGAGGGCCAACTCAGCCCTATAAATAATAGTCCAGGGCCGCACTTCAAAATAGAATTATACATTAGATTTTGATACAAGGAAATTTAATTCTATTTATTATTTAGGAATAATTTCAATATAATTACCTAAAGTCACATATCTTACAGTTTTAAAAAGCAAGAGCATGCCATTTTTGACAAGTATCAAACAGCTTTTGAATATGTAAAAAGAGAGATTACACAAGAATTATGTTATAAATAGCAAAACATTGAATTTGCTGCAGCCTGGTAATTTAGTATGTCTGTGTGTCTTCTTGTCTTCTGGTCTGTTGGAAAATTGTCTTTACAAAAATATTTCTACTAAAATTGTAATGTTGATTTTAATATCAATTAGCTCTAAAAGTTGAGGGGCCGCACTCTGTGGCTGTGGTGGCCGCATGTTTGACACGGCTGTTCTAGACAGTCAGCTCATAGATGGCGGTAAGGTTGTCAGCCTTACGTGCCGGCTGCCCTTTACCCCCAGGAAGATTTCTGGTACTTATTTCTGTTATGGGGTTGAGTCCACTCCAGGGCCATAATGCAGTTGGAAGCATGAAAAATCCAGTGACCTCATCGGGAATCGAACCCGCGACGTTCCGGCTTGTAGCATAGTGCCTCGATCAACTACGCTACCGCGCACCCCGATAATTATTTTGATAATAATTGTAAATAAAATTATCGTAGTCCCTTCTGTGTGAGTGAACATATGCATGTATCGATGAAGCACTGAAAGAAGGCAGGGTCTAAATAAATATAGTATCGATTCTTAATCGATTCAGTGCTAATACTTATCGAGTGATGAATAAGGAATGTCACAAAAGGAACAGGTTGTGGTTGGAGTTTGTTTGCAGAGCGGCAGTTCTATTATTTGGCGAGGCCACTGTGACATCGACTTCTGCTTCTGCTTTTCGCCGTCATTATTTATCGGCTTCTGTCAGGCAGACCGGTAGTTTGAGAACCGTCAGTATAAATAACCTACGAATTTAGTTAAGATGAAACCCCATGAGAATACTGAATGCTGGGAGGGGTAGCACTATATTTACCCCAGATTTATTGTTCTTTGCAAGTGACTTAATGTATAAGAAGAAAAGAAAATGAGAAAGAAGTAGAGGAGGAGACACAGGATATAAACAAAAGGAATGAGCGTCTTGTTTAGCAATAGATTATTATAAGGAATGCTATATAAACCTTTGTCCAGTGGCTTGCTATTAGTCTACCATACTGTCTTAACTTCCCCAACTTAATGCGTGAAGTGAAATGTTGTCGTCAAGGTCGAAAATCAAATCCGAATCTGCGTAATTATATGCTGAATTGTAGAGGTGTGGCCTAAGGATACATTTTCAATCAGCGCTGTGTTTGAGATCAGAAATTAAAGAAATGGCGGAAGTTTCGGTGCTCTGGTTTATTATCTTGTCACATCAAATGCTTCACCGACCTGGGAGGTACAGGGTGATCATTGTAAAAGAATAGAACTGTACAAGAATACGAGAAATTTCATCTAATTCAGTGAGCCCCAAATCTGAAATTTTGAGCATCATAGTAAATAGACTGGACGAGAGTCGATGTGGCAGCTTCCATTTTTTTTTTTGGTGAAACTGTCCCCAATTTTTTGAGTCGATATTTTATTTGTGCTTACCTGTATCCGCTACTTCACCGATCACTCCTCTGGCGTGTTTAGATTCAGAGTTAATTTTGAAACTGCGAATATTTGAGGCATTAGGCAGGATCCCTTAAACCGATGTGGATAAAATTTCAATTCACCTAATCAGTGTCCGTTTTCATGTAACATGCAAGAGCCACTATGAACCGCATAGAAGAAGGAGTCGTATTAGAAACAAGATAATCAGAACACTAGATACATTTTACATTCTACGTAAAAGTATTGAACATCAGGTTCCACGTCCAAAAAATGGACGAATGCAAATTTGCTAAAGGATTTTACTTGTATACACCGAAAGGTAGGAGAAGAAAATGTAGACCATAAAGTAGATGGAGGGACCAATTATAATTTGAACCTTGGAGTTGGAGCAGTTCAGTAAAACTAATCCGTATAGATTATTATTATTATTATTATTATTATTATTATTATTATTANCGCCGTTACAGTTACAACAGCACTCTGGGAGAAATGTTGGGCCCGGTCAGCGGTGTTGCGAAGTTTCCTCCTTGACTGAACATTCTGTATTTTATATTTTGCATTGGTCACTCTTAGACCCTGAAATTGGAGCCACTACACCTCCGAAACCTCTGTAAACTTCTACCCGACCACATGGCGTCACATCCTAGAAGATGGTACTCTTCAAATGTAATCGAAATATCCCAGTGGTTTTTGGATGAAACATGTGACTGGATGGAATAATAGACAGGCCTGCGACCTCCCTTCATGGCGTTTATTCTAGGCTGTGCGCAGACACCCTCGGCGAGACCGGGGCTCGGTCTTTATTCTGTTCTGACATTGCCCTTCAAATTCAACGGGCTTTCGGCGGATATACGTCTACATGTCAGTAATCGATGGACGTTAGTCTGTAAGAGACAAAAGAATAGTGGGGTAAAAGGGAGCTGAATTTCTTTAAACATCCCATACTTAAAGTACAGGTCATCCATTTACAGCTCTGTCCAGCTTGTCTTTCTCGGTATCTGATCTTCTGCTCCCTCCTTTACGCGGAACTCAAAGCGGCCCGATTCTAAGGATTTTTTGTTAACATTTCCTGGATAATGGCCTAAATATGTTTTATTAACTCTGAAAGAACGGACTTCACACATATCGGCACGTTACGCAACGATATATTAAAATAAAAACACTAAATTACATTCGCCGGTCAAACATCAAAGCGTTATCTAAATTATATTTTTAAAATATTTTCACAGCTGTAAATATTATCAGCATCGGAAACGTGTCATTAAAAAGAGTTCGGTCAGGGCATGGAAACATACACGAAGGGCCCCTGGAGGTCCTGCGGTATGTGTAATTTTGACTTTTATGGTCTGCATAGTTAATTAAAATGCGTCACTGGGGGCCACACCCTTGTAAGATACACGGTAAGCTCACGCTATGTTGGTTAACGGCTGGGATTTCTGGCCTCCTTACAGAAATGATTATTTCAGCAGTAGACTTTGTGTTTTATAAAAACACGAACATATGAGTTCCTGGGTTAGACATTTTTTACCTGTAAATAGCGTAGAACTTTTGAACCTATTTCAGAATAGGTGGAAACTATTTTTTTTATTTGCTGCTGTATAATGATTTATGACCTGTAACCACTTGGCAGGCAGAAGACACATACATAAATAACATTAAAGGTAATTTAAGGTGCACAGTGAATAGAATTGGCTCACGACACGTCCAGTGGCAGACATTTGCGATGTCTGGAGTGTACCTTCAGTTGATGAATAACAGAAAATTCTTACCCACTCAATAACATGTACCTAGTATCTGCCTTTTTGTGGAAAAAATCTGTACTCGGTGTCACATCCGTGTTTAGCTGCAGGTTTCATCGCAAATGTATAGTGAGATTTTCTTACCAGAGTGTACTCAGGCGGTAGAGTCGGACGCTTCTCTGGCCAAGTCGGACCGAAGCGTAACGTATAACTTCCATTCACGGAAGCGCAGCATAAAAAACAATAAAAGTATAAGATGAAGTTCTCCCTGTGTTTGACTAGTTAAGCACTACGTCATGAAGGCGTATTACGCATTAGATAAGAGGCTGGGGGGACCCCAGAACCGGTCTGGACGTTAGGCGAAGGTAGAAATGTGTACCCCAAATTAAGAACCGCTATTCTACGTGAATACTTCGGAACTGGCGGAGGTCACATTCTTCTCCTTCCATTTGATATTTTATTTATATTGTGGTATGTAGCCCCGTTGCTAGGCAGCGGCCCGCAAAGACAACAGAGGAATGGTGTTTTCTGTGAGGTCCGCGAAGCAACAATTGAATAGAAACAGAGGAACGGTGCTTTCTGTGTGGTCCGTGCTAAGATGTTATAAGTAGGACAATGGAGCAATGAGTTAGTTGTTAGTTAGATGTAGTTGTACGGTGCAGTAAACATAGCACATATCTAGGAGAGAATAAAAATCTTGGTCATGGATCTCGAGGAGAAAGAAACCAAGAGTGACTGTGCTAGCGAAGGGCAGTAGCAATTTAACCGACCGACCGAATGAGTTAGCTGTGGCACAGTCGCCAGTCAGTAAGAGCGTGAGCACGGAAGCAGAAGACATTATTGAGATCCGTCATCAGGCAACGACTGGTGAAGACACAGTATTTGAGAAGACTTAGTACGTGCTGTAGTGAACTGTAGAGTGTGTGAATTAGCGATAGCGCTATAGTTACGTAGTTAATGTTCAGTAAATCCTGTTATCAATCCAAACCCGTCTATAATCACATTCATACAAGTGACAATATATATATACTCATCACACGTTTTATCAGATTTTCAAAGGGGAAGAATGTCAGGAAGCCAGACGGAATGGTTTATATGCACTGCACTAATTCTTATCAGAAGTACGATCCCGTACAGAGAGAAACAACAACGAAATTTAAGCAGTGGGTTTGAGAGGTTTGAGAAATGTTAAGGGATAAAGAAGGTAAAAAAGTAAAGTTGTCCCGGTGCTCAACGAATTAAGCACTACGCCATGAAGACGTATGGGGGAGTGGATGTATAGATCCACATTTTCTTGGCCTCGGCATTAGATGGATGTGAGGGGTCAGCTTCACGCTCCTGCCGCTTTACCTCCGGGAAAAGGGTCCCCGGTACCCATTGGATAGGAGGTTGGGTGGACTCCAGAGCCGGTCTGGACGATTTGGAGAAGAGAAAATTCTTCACCCTACCAGGACTCGAACTCCGACCCCTCCGTCGTCCAGACTATAGCCAGTCGCTATACCGACTACGCTACGCTCTGAGAGATAAAGAAGAAGGGATAGAATTAGAGATGAAATGTTTAGAAAAGTTGAAGTTCGGAATTTGTTAATAGAGTTGGAGGAAATGACTTCAAGTGGATAGGACAAGGATAAAAAGTAAGGCATTGGAATTAACATAAAAAGACGGGACTGTAGGACGATCCAGAAAGGAAAAGTGTTTAGCCAGGTGCTAGAAGACATCAAGAAGAGACGAAAGAGCTGGAACAAAATCGAAAAGGAAAGACTGTGGGAAGAAAGAAAAGGCTTTTTCGTACATCGACCCGTATAAAGCGGAAACGATCCCAGAAGATGACAGTTCAGATCGCTGTAAACTTACGAAAAAGTCACGGAACGATGAACTGTACACTCAGTACACAACTTAGGGAACACTAAACCGTACAGTAAACGCAATATATAGCGTCGTTAAACAGCTTACAGAGCAACAATGTAAATGTCGCCCCGTCACTTGCAAGATATTCCAGGTAGCTCGGCAAGTTGAGTTAGTGAAGTAATAAATACGCTTGGCTACCGCAACAGCGCAGCATTGAGACGGACATAAACTGCAGCCGACTGCAGTCTGTGTTCCTACTGCTGCTGCTGACCTTCGCATCGGCCGTTGCGCCTCTGACACCCACTCAGACCAGCTGCGCCCTGTTTCCTTTTCATTTGTTTTAGTTCAGTTTCAGTTCCTTGTCGACGTCTATTGATAGAATGTATAGTTCGCATCTTTCGGTTTACAAATCACACCAAGAGCCAAGTAAGAATAGAGTCACTACCTCAGCAGCATTTCCTAAAATGTGTACACAGAACACTGCTGGGTCGCAGTGGGTCTTACTAAGCGTAGTTGGTTTGAGGCACTATGCTACAAGCAGCCTAATCCTTCCAATTGCATTATGGCCCTGTCTCTAACATAAATGAGTACCAGGAATCTTCCTGGAGGGTAAAGGACGGCCGACGCTTAAGGCTGACAACCTCAGCGCCATCTGTGAACCGACTGTCTAGAAGATGTGGGAGCGTCGATGTCTCACAATTATATGGGCCTTCACGATCTGTTACAGGGATAGCTTTACGCTTTTCTTACAGTAAAAGTAAAGTAAAGCTATCCCTGTACCAGGCCGTGAAGGCCCATAGGGTTGTGAGTCGTTAAGGGTCCCACATTACCTAGACAATCGGCTCACAGATGGCGGTGAGGTTGTAACTTTCTGAATCCTGGCGGGATATCAAGTGAACTGATGGGCGATCAAGTTATGGGAATGTGGACTAGGCAAATAAGATAGAAATTTCAATAAAATAAATGGATCAGTTAGAAGAAACTTTTGTAGAAATATGTCAAAGAAAGTTCAATTAAGACTTCACAAAGTAACAGCAAAACCTGCTCTACTGTATGGATCAAAAGATCAATTCTGAGACATAAGGACATGAAGAGATTTTAGGCACAGCAGATGAAATTCCTGAAGGAAATTGCCGCGTATAACCATATGCACAGGGTTAGCGCAGTCTGTATAGCGACTGGCTACGGGCTGAACAACCGAGAGTTCGGAGTTAGAGTCCCTGTAGGGTCAAGAATTTCATGGCCTCCAAGTCGTCCAGACCGGCTCTGGGGCAGAACCATCCTTCTATCCAGTGGGTATTGGGGGCTCTTTCCCCGGTAATAAAGCGGCCGGGGCGTGAAGCTGACCACTCACTTCCAACTAGTGCCGAGGTCAAGAAAATGTGGATCTATACATCCACTCCCCCATACGATTTCATGGCATAGTGCTTAATTCGTTAAGCACAGAGACAACTTCACCTTTTATGCGCATTGAAACAGTTACAGAGCAATTTTGTGTAGGGGTTGGGATGGGTGAGTTGTGGGTTAATTAATGACGCTGTCAGTAGCTTGACTATATATCGCTGAGTGGTAGGAAGATAGCACGAATTGGAAAGGGTTTGGAAGGAAGCGGTCGTGACCTACTTGAGGTACTATCCTAATATTTGTGTGATAGCGCTGAAGAAAACCACGAAAATCGTCAGAATAACCGGTGCGGGCGGCCAGTATTCAAATCGAGCACTTCCCGAGCACGAATATAGAGCGTTGCCTTTATGGCAGCCCAGTCGGTAAACTGGTGTACGTAAAGTATCGGGGGATGATGAGAAATACGGAAGACAATGGATAGCTGACGCGCAAAGAAGTGGGAATGATGGACGACGTAAGGCAGCAATGCAATACGGATCTCAGAGAAGGAATGTTGGGAGGCCTGAAAGGGGGTGGGCGGATCATAGTGGGACTAGGAACTTGCCATGTAGGCACCTTCACGTATAGAAGTGAAGTAAAGCTATCCCTGTAACAGGCCGTGAAGGCCCATGGGGTTGTGAGACGTTGAGGGTCCCACATTATCTAGACAATCGGCTCAAAGTTGGCGGTAAGGTTGTCAGCCTTACGCGCCGGCCGCGCTTTAAGAAGAAGAAAAAAAAAAAGAGGTGGAGGAGGCTGGACAATCGGGATTTCATTCCGGGTAGAGGGTTGGGCTTTTTATCTCTAAAGACTAGAATGCAGAATATAACGCCTCCACTACCCTAATATCAGTCTTAGTTCCTTCAGAATTATCGTGACTTGTGAGTCGCAAGGCAAACCGATCCCTGTGACATCACTCAATCACAGGCCGTTCAGAAACTGGTCTCATGATTACGTTGGGGTAAGGATTTCTTTTTTCCCCGCTTCTTCTTCTTCTTCTTCTTCTTCTTCGTCTTCTTCTTCTTCTTCTTCTTCATTGTCCCCTGACAACGCGATCGAGCCATTACGATAAAAAAAAACGAACTCCGTGGTTTCAGTCCGCAAGCAAACTACACTGACCGAGCGACCGCGGCTTGTCGGCGAAGTTCTGTGGTCTAGTGGTCAGATTTCCTGGCTACAGATCCAGAAGTCCGGGTTCGATTCCCAGTGCTACCAGATTTTCTGAGAAATACTGGATCTGGAACGGGGTCCACTTAGCCTCGTGAGGATAATTGAGGAGCTATTTCAAGGAAATAGCGGATCCGGTCTAGAAAACCGAAATTAAAGGGTGTGGGGATTCGTTGCTCCGACCACGCGACGCCCTCTATCCGCTAAAGTTGGCCATTACGATCACTACTTTCTTAATTAGGGTTCGCGTCTCTGTCCGGACTTAAGTGTTTGTAGTTTTGCGTAGTTCCTCCAGGCAAATGCTAGGACAGTGCTTGAAAACGGAACAACACCGCTTCTTTCCACACCATTTCTCACGTATCACTTTCATGCACTCCCCTGCATGACCTACTAATGACGCTTCATTATTTTCGGATTGAGCATTGCTCTTGCACTGCCTAATATGTAGGAACTATGAAATATATCTGAGCATCATATGTTCTAGTGTCTTTCACGTGAGCCGGGATAGCTCAGTCGGTATAGCGACTGGCTACGGGCTGGACGACCAAGAGATCGGAGTCCGAGTCCCGGTAGGATCAAAAATTTTCTCTTCTCCACGTCGTCCAGACCAGCTCTGGGGTCCACCCAACCTCCTAACCAATGGGTACCGGGGGCTCTTTCCCTAGGGTAAAGCGGCCGGGGCGTGAAGCTGACCACTCACTTCCAACTAGTGCCGAGGTCAAGAAAATGTGGATCTATACACCCACTCCCCCACACGCCTTCATGATGTAGTGCTTAATTAGTTAAGCAAAGGGACAACTTTACCTTACTGTCTTACACAACCGATACTAATACATAACTCTTGTAGATTAAACAGACCTACAGTGTCTTGTTGTGAAGCGAATAACAATACATTTTGTGCCGTCGTTAGGAGCTACGAATCGGCAATGGTTGTGTAATGCAGTACAGCACAATTCAGTAAATATCTACACCAGAAGTGCACGAGTCGGGATAACTTAAAAAAGAAAGCGAGGGGCAACAAAACGCCTGGAGACTAATTCCTGGTGAGGGCAGGCGTATTTTCTTCGCCATCACATCCGCGTCAGTTTAGGGATCAATCCAGCTGTCTGTTCAAAGTGTAAGGCGAGTAAAGCCGCCGGGGCGTGAAGCTGGCATTCCCATCTGCTGCTGAAGTTAATAATGCGTGGAACAATAGGCCAAACTTTATTCACGCCATACGCGGGCCTGCGTCGTCGTGGTATAGTGTCTGATTAATCAGAGTGGTAACTTTCCGTGTAAAAGAGAGAAGGGTATAGTCCGAAATAGGTTAAGGCTGGGAGAAATAATGAAGATGGAAGTTTGGGGGCGCGCATGTTCCGGACACATTCTTACTCTAAAAGCACCGAATGTTTCATTACGATCACTTCATCGCCCGGGCGCCCACGCGCGCTTGCCTTTCATCCTTCAGTCACAAAAACTTTACAATATTGGGGGCGCTGCACTAGTTCTACCATAATAACTGCGCATTCTTTAGGTACTTCATCCTAACGTCAACTCCTTACAAGCTGACTGAACAGTTTGACGTAGCTGTAACGCTCTGGACTCATATTTGGGCGGTGTTCAGTTCGAATCTTATCCGGGACGTCTGCTATACTGAGGCTTTCATGGATTTTCCTCAGACCCCTCCAGAAAAATACCCAGATAGTACCTTTATAAGGCTCCACTGCTTCCGTCCAAACCTTCTATATATTCTAGCTGCTGAAAGCTTCTCTATAACCAACAAATAAACATAGCCTTCGACATCGGCAGTTGATTCAGCGTCGTATATATGTGTATCACACTACAAACTAGCACAAACTAAATTGTTCATCCGATGCGTTGCAAAGCCCGCGACATTCACCTGAATTCTCCATTCTCCAGTACTAACTCTTAAGTACATTATTCCGTGTTAGTCTTTTAGGCACCATTTGCGCCCGGTTATCCTTCCCTTGATACTCCAGCAACACGTCACGGTAACCCGTCCTGGCACAGTCTCAGTTAAAATTAAATTAAATGTAGGTCTATAGCCCTAGTTACCGTTGCAACATAGGCTTTGGATAGCGATTTTATATTATTTTTCGTTTCAGAAAGAATACAGCGCAGCGGTTTATAATACCATTGTCCCAAC